>NW_023504565.1:0-15000 GCF_004664715.2 Peromyscus leucopus | reverse complement strand
AGTTTCCAACAGGAAAGCAAGCCAGTAGAGCAAGGGCAGAGGAAGGCTCCAACTGGAATCAACGTGAAAGCCCCAGTCCTTGCTCAAGGTATAATATAAATCAACAAGGCTTTGGTGAGGGGTTTCATCTGAGATGTAGTAGAACTGTCCTTGGATGTTTGGTGACTTCTTGGGGTCTCGTAGGCCCCTGGCTGCCAGAATGTGTGCCCAGGCTGCATTGCCTACATGCACTGGGTTGACCACAGAGAATTTGGCAAAATTGTCAAGTGTGCCATTATTCTTGAGTGCTCTATTCACTACATGTGAAGTATGCTGGCTCCCTTCCCCATAGATGAATGGGAGTCTTAAGGCACAAGTGTGCAAAGTGCCACCATCTTTCAGGGTGCACCCATTGGCTGCCAGCACTGCCTTCTCAGCCATCTTTTTGCTGTATGGGTATGGATTAGACCATGTGCTTTCAAGATTGTCTTCTTCACAGCCATTCTGGATGATGTCCTTGTAGGAGTTTGGTCCAGCCACAGACACTGAGCTGCTGTAGATGAAGACTGGGACACTGGCTTCCACACAAGCATCCAACAGGACCTGAGTACCTGAGTATGGGAAGTTCAACATTACTGTTAGGAAAGAAGCTGAAGGGTCCACTGTGGAGTCAGATTCATCCCACCTCATCCCCAATGGAAGGACTACTACAGATCTAAACACATTCTTACCTGATCTTGACTCAATTTGCCATTCTATAGCCACAGAATAACCCCCAAGTTAAAAGAGGTGACATTTAGATTCTGAAAAACAGGGATTTCTAGGTTTCCGAGTTTATAGAGCTATCTCTCTCTTTTTCTCTTTCTCTCCCCATCTCTCTATCACTGTTTTTCTCTTTCTCTCTCTGTTTGATATATTTTTCTTCTCAGTGTTGGGATCACACCTAGGCTCTTCCACATGGTAGACAAGGCCCCTCCCACTGAGCCACTGTCCCAGTAAGCTTTCTGTTGCTGTGATAAACACCAGGACCAAAGGAATGTGGGGAGAGAACAGTTTCTATGGCTTCTATGTTCCCATGGCAGTGTGTCACTGAAGAAAGTCACCCAGGAACAAAGGCAGAGGCCATGGAGGAATGCTCTTTACTGCTTTGCTTCCCATGTGCTCCGCTTGTTTGCCTTTTATACAGGCTTTGAGGGCTCTCTACTGAGGAAAGGTCAGGATCTGGTCCAGAGAGGCAGTGTGTAGGAGCCCAGATGGGAGAAGGGCTCCCACATTTCACCAGAGGGTACTCTTGAGAAGAGAGGGATAAGAGATATTAGATAGAAGGAGAGAGGGGGTGGAAACAGAAACACAGGATAGCCTTGGGTGGACTTGGGTCATTATTAATCCCTCATCTCCTGTCTCTTCTAAGGGGCTATTTATAGGAGTACCAAGGGGTGGAGCAAAAACCTCCTCCTAGCTCAGCCAAGTACAGACATTTCCAGCCACCTGGTCACCACACATGTGGTCAAGCAATCCTCTAATGCAGTTCTGCTGGGTAAAGCATGCTCGGATCTCACTAGGAAATCTTAATGACCCTACAAAGCTCCCCCTTCTTGATATAATAATGCCCCCCAATATGTCCCTCAGATAGACTGTGCCTGTCTCAGGTCATTCTTGATTAATTTGACATACACAGATTCAAGAAGCTATCAAGAAGAAAGTGGCCCATCTTTGGTTACCAGCCCTGGCAGGAAGGGGTACAGAGCCTAACTTAACTCTGGCCCAGGTCCCTACTAAGATCTTGCAAACATCCACAGAGATCTCCATAGCAGCCACACCTCCCAGTAAAGGAATAGTGGATAATAATAATGGGATATCCCTTTTGGAATAGGTCTAAGTTGACTACAGCCGTCTTAGCTGCACCAAGCTTCTTTTCTAAACCAATACTCTTTGCTAACAGATGTTCAATAAAATTTTCAATAGACTATTTTGATTCCCAGGAAAAAACAGTCATTTCAAAACACTTCAAAGTATCCACTCGTGTAAACAAAATCCATGCCAATTATAAAGACACTTACAAACTAACTCCATTGTGGGAGGCCTACTCCTTCCTAAACAGAAACAGAAGGAGTGGAAACTTCTAGGAAGAAGGCAGGAAAGTTACCCTAATTATGATACCTTTTTGCTTAAGTTTTCCAGGGGCCACTGAGACCATAAAATTATATTTTGAGCTATCATTAAAAGTGTTCAAATATATCTGAAGGCAAAAGAGTAATAATAACAATTCTAGTATGAACACTTTTTACAAACTTACATTCAACATTTACACTTTTTACATTCAACATTTATACATTTTACATTCAATAATTACACTTCTCACAATCAATATTTACATTTTTACATGCTTAATTCAAAAGGAAACTCTATAGAACTATTTTACAAACTTACCTAGTAAAATCACTTAACAGATCTAACTTACATTCAAAATCAAATTCTATTAGCAAACATCTAGAAGAGATTTCTTAACAGAACTATTAACAAGACAGGAAGTATGCGAATCATTTCTAAAGGTCAGAGTTAATAGTCAGCTTTGATATCATTCTGAAAGTTTTCCTGATAGTTTGAAGTCAGAGCCTAATTCATCAGTGGCTGTAAGATTGACTGCAGGTAAAATTCCCTTTTCTTAATTATTTAAAGCTGCTTTTTAAGATTATCATGAGCGTTTCAATGATGTCAATGTTTCTCTCTTGCATTTCAAGCACAACCCAGATTCTTTTTTTTAATTTGCCCATAATATTTTTCCTTTTTCAGATCCAAAGCAATTTCCCAGTATCCAGACCTCTTTCCCTAGTTTTCTAAAGGGTTTCAAAGTGACTTGTTGACAAACAGTATCAGCACTTTAATTGCTTCCTGACAGGCAACTGTTCACCTGTTTCTAGTTCTTGAGAGGCAAGCTAACAATGCTTGTGGAAAAAATAGCATTTTGACCTGGAAAAACACTGAAAAAACAGAGTTTGGGGGCAGGGCAGTACCAGTGTCTCTTTTACAGACTTCATTTCCCAAACTGCCTTTCTCTATATTGTCACACTGTTACAAACCACTTATGGACTATGTTTTCAAGTGCCTTTTTCTGTCCATCCTGTTACAAATGAACTTTGTTCCCATGCTGCTTTCTGTCCTCCACAGTCGGGTCCATTGACTTGGTTTGTGTTCATACAGAAAGTCAAGATCAGGAGAACTTTTTCCACACAGAGTTTCTGTTCTCCCTGAACTGCTGCATTGACGGTGGACTTCCTTCACCTAACATTGTCCCAGAGTAGTCCACACCTGTCCACATGTGCACACTCAGACAGCATTTTGGTAACCTTTGACCCTCCTCTTGCCCTCCCTGACCTTCTTCATCTTACCCCACCTTTTTACTGGTAAGTGAAAAAGTAAAGAGACTACTTGAAAGAGAGCTTTTCTTTCTTTCTTTTTTTTTTAAGCAAGATTTTTCACTGATAGAGAAAGAAAAGAAAGTTTTCCAGAGATATTCTTTTCTCAGCCTTGGTGCTGTAAGCCCACCTTCTGACTTGGGCTGGTAGTCAGGAGCCACTCTCCTTTCCAATGGCCTTGTTTGTATGCAAATTTTGCCTTAGCTCTTCCAATGTTGCTTTATAGCTGCTGAGAACTTAGATCCTGCAGCTTTTCCCCTGGGTCTGTTGCTTGGGCTCCATCCTTCAGTGGGAAGCTGACCCACTCTGATCTCTGCCTGTACTCTCCAAGAATCTATTGCTAGTCTCTTGCCACAGGGATTTGGCTAGGTCTAAAGTATCTGCTGTTTGTCTAATATCCACTGGATGGGAGAAAGGACAGCAGAGAGGATTTGCCTATTCCAAGAGGCTTTTTGTTTTTTCTTGAGCAATTACAGGTGATTTTCCCATACTGATGGATTTTAATTCCAGATTATTTAATTTTTGCCATTATAGAAAGAGAAAAAAATCTGAGAAGAAAAGACCTGAAGAGCTTCAAGTTTTTCAGAGAGAGATTACTAAGTTTTTCCCAAGAAAGCTTTCAGTTTTTGAGAGAAAGATTACAAATTTTCCCCAAGACTTATGTTCTCTAAACTTTGCTTCTTGGCCAAGGAAACTAATTCTGATGGTGAATTTATCATACAGTAACAATGTCAGTGGAGTGAAGAGTTTTATTTCACCTGCATCTATCTCAGGGAAAATTCTTTCTCTGCCACTCAGGACTTAAATCTAAGCTGTTCATAGGCCAAATCTTCCAGAGGAATCTTTGTCTGCCCGTTTTTCTCATCTTTGATAGATTTTTCTCTGATTCTTTCCCAGAAATTTGCATTCATAGTCCCATAGTTGGAAAAATCAAGGAGATAGTTCCTCTATCTTGTTGCTCATCTTATCCTAAGGTTTTTCTACACAATATTCCTACATTCTACCTTATATTTTTCCTTAATTTTTATAGATAGAAATTAAGAGAGAGAGAAAAAGAAAGAAATCTAGATAGAGAGAAATATACACTGCAGCCTCACTTACATTTAGCTTTGGCCACCTAATTTTCAATCTCGAGAATAAAATACTGTCACCTTTATTTTTAATTCATTATCGGGCATGCCCCCCTTCACCTGAGACAACTCCACTCTCCCTTTTCCAAGTCGTCTATCCCTGTTTCTGGCACCATTTGTGGGAGCCCAGCTGAGAGACTGGATCCCACATTTTATGACAGGTTACTTTTGAGGAGTGATGGATAAGAGATATTAGATAGAAGGATAGAGGGGATTGAAACAGAAACACAGGATAGCCCCAGGAGGGCCTGCATCATTATTCACCACCCCTTCCTGTCTCTTCTAAAGGGCTAGGTAGAGGAATGCCAAGGGGTGGAACAAAAGACCTCCCCCTAGCTCAGCCAAGAGCAGATCTTTTTCAACCACCTGGTGACCATGCACGTGGTCAAGCAATCCTCTAATGCAGTCCTGCTGGGTGAGGCAAGCTCAGATCTCACTAGAGAGCCTTTGTGGGCATTCACAGCAGGGAGTGGACATCAAACATTTGGAGATGGAGTCCACTCACTTTGGCAGGGAGAAGCAGGAGACCATCCTGGCTGTTTAAAGGTCCTGGGTTTGGCTTTGTGTTTTCTCTACTCTGACTACCTGTGGGGCCTCTGTTCCCTCCTCTCTCAGCCCAATCTCTTCTTCTAAACATCAAGGACAACTGCCCTGAGTTCTGCTAGCTGGGCTGGCAAGCAGAGGCATCTGACAGACCCAGAGCACAGCAGGTGTTCCATGGCCAGCACTCTCCTTCCTGTCCTCATGTTATTTGACTGTTCTAATTTTCCCACACTCTCCATATCCTCCTGAGACTCTGTACCTTTCAGGTTGATATCCACGATGGTCTGTCTGGGAATAGTACCAAAGAAGTTAAGGCTGGCAGCAGTGTGGATGACAACAGAGACGCCCTGGCAGGCTCTCCTCAGGCACTGGGCATCCAGAATGTCTCCCCTCAGCACTGTCACCTTGGCTTTTGTCTGCAGCTCTGAGGAACACAAAGCAGGTCATTGGGAAGCTTTCTGCACAGGATGGAAATTTCCAGACACAGTATGAGTGACCTAGGCCTTTAAGGGCAGTCAGAGTGAGGAGATCCTGGGAAGGAGGCCTTTCTACTGAAGAAACAATAATTGCTCAACAGTCAGAATGTACCATTTGCAGGGAAGGAGGAAGCATCTGTGTCTATCCCTCCCTTTGTAGAAAATGAATCTGAGCAGTGAGATGTGATTTGTGCTTTGCTCACAAAAACAGAGTTATGGGAATTCATACAGTGATTAAAGCAACTAGAGAGGGTGTGGATGTCAAATGTAAAAAGGGAGAATTGGAATTTAATTGATAGAGAACAGGGAATCACTTGTGGATTTTCACTGAAGAAGAAACAGAGGCAGAGTCCTGCCCTGGGAAGCTGTAACGGTGCTCTCAGGTGGCAAATGGGAAGGCATGAAGACATAAGAGTAACCTGGGCAAGTAACAGGTTAATCAGATTGTGTCCTCCAGAGTTCCAGTGAGGAGGACCCAGAAGAGGGAGAAACAAAGATGGAAAATTGAGCTCTGCTCATATACGTCTTGATAATTTCTGAGACTGGGCTGAGCACAAATGAAGAGTGAGCTCAATTACAGAGAAGATACTGGAGCCCCAGTGAGAGAACTCAGAATGGGATCCAATGGTGGGTTTAGGTGAGCATTTCTTATTGGATAGATACATTGTAAATGAGGCCACCTCCAAGGGACCATAGTACATCCAGGGGCAATGGATAACTTCAGGTTCCTCTCAAATTTATAGGATGATACTAGCTAGCAATCACTGTGTCACCCAAATTAGTTCACAAAATTGATGGTGTGGCACATGCAGCCAGTATCTATACCCCACACTGGCTCGAGCTTCATAATTTATACATGACTTTCTCAGTTTGCAATCTTCTTTTGCAGCTATCTCATGAAGTTAGGATGCTAGTGTTCTTGGTATAGGTTGGGTGTAGTGGGTAGCCATTCCAGCTGTGACCTAGAAGTTCCAACCCCATTGAGGCTTTGGTAATGGTCATGCTACAAGGCAGGGCTGAGAGAAAACACTGTAGACCTGAGATCCGGATGTGTGGGTTCTCTTGGTTCCTGGACCCTGGACGCTGGAGGTAGACCAAACAGAGAACACTGCTGGACAGTGCTACACCTTTTCCAGACCCTGTAAACTATCCCTTCATTTGTAAGTTAACCCACAAAATAAAACTCCCTTTTAACTATGTGGAGTGGCCATAATAATTCCACCAATATCTGGTGCCCAACCTGGGGCATGAACCCATGACCCTGACATTATGAATCTCATGCTCTACTGACTGAGCTAGAAAAGAATATACATTTTTCTAGTGAAGGCTCTATTGTCCCCCTGCCTCCACTCAATCCATGCCCACTTCTCTATGCACTCTATGAACAAGACTCATTTGGATTCAACTCTTTTGATACAATCAGGTCAACTAAATATGCAATGAACACCAAAGAATACTTTGATAGAGGCAGAAGTAGAAATCCAGAACTGGAGAAGTCCTTCTTGGGACCGATTACAACCTCTCCTGAATATGTCTACTGTAGCCCTCTCTCCCCACTCAGGAAACTAGGAAGGCCTTGAAGTAGAGGGTGATGGGGAAAAGCCTTCTGGGAAGGAGGCAAGTACCAGGATGTGAGTCTCTTCCTGTGTGATTTCTCCTCCACTCTTCTTAGCAGCTGACTTTAGACAGACAGGGTCAGAAGAGTTGCTGTGACCAGGCAGGAGGAGCCCAGATGCAGGACCAAGTAGACTCACATATCTGTTCTCTGGGGGGTTCTGAGATACCAGGAGGTGACATCTTGAGTGCTTTGTGGTAAAGCCACATCTCTCAGCTTGGCTAAGACACCATGGACTTGGCAATTGTTCTTCACTGCCACATTGTAGAGCTGATGCTGTGGTGTGAGCTGCAGTAGGAGACCCAGAGAGAAACTACCACACTGCAGCCTTTAAAAGGACAGAGGTCACCACCAGATCTCCTGGACCCCTACCCTACTTTGACTTATTTTAGTTGTGGGATCTTGAGGAAGTCAGTTAACACTGCTGCACCCAAAGTCCGATGTCCCCAAAGACCATCATAAGACCAATCTGAATGTAAAAGCAAAGAGCTTTTTAAATTCACGAGTTCAAACCCAGGTCCTTTTTCCATCTACTCAGCAGTGGAGTGAGAGGGACTTTAATCAGTTACAGGATATGATTTTTATAGTGGTTATGGTGGGTGGTCTAGGGGAATTACAACTCTGTAGAGTCACAAGCTCAGGATTGGTGCCTACTCCAGGTTGGAGATGCTTGGTTTGAACAGATTGGAGTGTTGAAGCTGCTAGGAAATTGCCATACTCTCTAGCACTTTATATCATGCATCTTTATCATTTGCAGATCCACTTTCTCTGACAATGAGACATTCCATTTCTTACCTGCAGGAAACTTGCTCCCTCTGACAGCTATGGTATATAATCTGTCATATCCTTTGTGTTATGGTGGAAATGTCTGGAACTCATTTTTTACATGGCTCTTAATTGTCTGGGTCTAGGGGCAGCACATCATCTGATGAGTTTCCTAGGGCCTGTTGCCCCCAGCTTAATCCTCTGCTGGGTTACCCAGGGCTTGCTGGCCCCTGTCTGACCCTTCTCTGAGATGACTGTAACCCTGTCATCCTCTCAAACATCTGTGTTGTCCCTTTGTGTATAGAGTCAGAAGACAAAATTTCCTTTGTTTTGGGATCTCATGGGGGTGGAGAAATAAGGAGTTTCCACCATTAAGATGTCTCTGACACAATAGGACACCAGGATTCTCTCCTCTTACTGAGAGGAGGGACATTCAGTTGACAAAAATGCCTCCACATGATGAGTCTGTAGGCAATCCTGTAGGGCTTTTTCATCATTAGTGATTCATGTGGGAAGGCACAGCTCATTGTGGGTGGTGCCATCTCCATGTTCTATAAGAAAGCAGGCTGAGCAAGACCCGAGAGCAAACCAGTGAACCCCACCCTCTCATGGCCCCTGCATCAGCTTCCTGCCCTGTTTAAGTCCTTGTTCTGATTTCCTTTGGATGATGAAGAGTGATATAGAAGCATAAGCCAAATAAACACTTTCCTCCCCAAGTTGTTTTTACTCATGGTGCGTCCTCACATCAATAGTAATCATTACTAAGATTCTTTAGGTTATTTATTTCTTTGTTTGCTTGTTTGGAGACAAGGTGTCTTGGTTATTTGTAAAGAAGTTAAAATAGTAAAACATGAGGCAGAAATTTAAAGTTTATGTATTTTGGCATTTTGTTGTATGTAACAAAGGGAAACAACTGAGTATGGAAGAGAAGTGTGACATGTTTTATAAGGGTTTATGAAGATATATATAAAATAGGAAAATGTGTCCAGAAGAAGGCAGAGGTAGTTTTTTTTTTCTTCTTTTCTTTTTTTTTTTGGTTTGCTTGTTTGTTTCTGTGAAGATAAAGATGATCCCAAATTATAAAAGAGAGAGAAGACCCAGAATGAAGGAAACAGTTAGACTAGTAGTGAATGGAAGTAGAAAGCTGCAAAGGAATTTCAGAAAGGCACAGGACTTCTTGTAGGAGATACAGGGGTCCTCATGCCCACAGATGAGCACTAGGGGATTTTCCTTCAAGGGAAGGAATGCATAACCAGTTGTCTGTCCAGAAGGCTGGGAGCAGATGTGCTTTCTAGTCTAGTCAACTTTGCACAGTCTGTGTGTTTGAAAATCACACTTGATCCTCCCCCAGACCCATATCATAGGTTATTTTCCCAATCTATAGTTACCCATCTTTAAGGAAGGTATCCCTTGTACTTCATGAAAAGTTTCTGTGTTATCATGTCTGATACTTATTTAGCTTACTTTGTTCCTTAAGGTTTATGTATGTATGCTTTATTGTGCACATGGGATTGAGTTACTTATCACCAGGAAAATATTTGCTAAATTGTGCTGTGTTTAAATACACCAAAATTAAACTAGTCAGTGTTAGACTCCAGAAACTGGAACCAACACCAACTATTTAGAGGTATTGAACTAATTTCTTGCCTCCCAGAAACTGTTACCCTATTAGCATTGGTGCTCTAAAAGCCCTCTGAAACTTCTGGGACAGATGCACATGAGATCAAACAGTATTGACTCTTGTAGACTATGAACAGATTTCAAAGACTATTACCACCTGCATAACTTTTGATTCTCCATGTTCATATTAGGGAGTTTTCCCAGTAAACAAAAAGCATAGGCTCAATAAACAATACGGGGAAGAGCAAAACCAGAGAGGTTTCTTGCATCTGATCTTAATAGAGAACTGTGGCCCCTCCCCTACTTCTTTGGTAAAGGTGGGCCATCTAGATTCTGACATCTCCTGTGTCCTTAATTGCTTTGATGATTTTTTGTTGTTTTGTAATTTTTACCAAATCTTATAACATTTTATATATTTTATAAACTAAAAATATAATGTTTTTAATTTACTACTAACTTTGGGATTTCAGGAGGTCCTGAAATTCCAAGGGACCTATATGTTAGACCTATATTTACAAATATGCATTTATATGTGTCCCAAGATTACATAACATCTCCAGAGATCTGATGTGTTTAAATGTATGTTTTGTTATCAGTGTTCTTATAATATAATATTACCACATGCTTAAAACAATATACAAATTAGCTTTTTTTCTAATTCCTTTAGAGAAAAAATGGAATTGTATTAAAAATTTTGTTCTGCCTCAAAACTATTATGCAAATGGAATTTGTTTGGTTCTTACTAGGTTTCTCTCTCTCTCAGTGTGTGTGTGTGGGGGGGGTGTTTTCCTTTTAAAACTACTGAACTTCATTTACAAAAAAACAGTCAAGGGAATTGGGCCTGGGTAATCACCTGTGTGAGTTTGCTATGCTCTGTGTGTCTTGGTGATGTCTCAGCTGTTACTGTAGCAACCATCTGCCTGGGCTCAGAATTTGCCTCTGGGATTTCTGGCTACTGAATCTAGTATACTAACAGAGATTCATAAGTCATTTTGTTATAAATAATATTAAAGTTTTTTTATGCAATTCTACTTTATTGAAAAAAACAGCTGTGGGAGTATAGCATGGTTAAAAATCTGTAACAAAAATTAACTTAAAACTTGGAATTCTAAATTGGAGCTGTTCTGGGAAACAACTCTTGATTCTCCACCATCTAATCTTAACAAAGTGTAGTCAGGCTCCGGCAGCCATCTTTGATAGGCTTGGAGAAGAGGGAGGTCATGTGACTTCATTGGCATCTTAACTAAAGGTGACTACATGGAGTGGGCCTACCAAGGAGGCAACAACAGGTGTCCAAGATAGTTTAGATTAGGATGTATTTTTGTATGATAATTCCTCTTCTATCCTGAGAACAAGGTTTACGGAAGATAGATGTAAAACATTGCTAATTGAATGAGGTATTAAAGCAAGGAGGTTAGATATACATTCCTAAATCTGTCTGTGTTGGCCTGAACAGAACTTAGGTAAGGAGAGATCCTTTGCCAGAATGCTTACATTTTTCTCTTTGTGGCATAACTTGGCAAGGCCCCCTGAAATGTTCCGACATCACACTTTGTGTTTCTTTGTTTTAAGACTCTCTGAATGGGCAGAGTTTGGAGAGAGAGACAGGAATGGGGCTTCTCAGACCATGCAGGGACTAGTTGGAGGTTCCAGCTGAATAAGACTCTTACAACTATTGCTTGTTAAAACTCTGAAGACTATTAATTTAACACAACAATACTGGCCCATTATCATAAGATGCTAATTATTGCAGCAAAACAGATAAAATTTAATTTGACGATGGATTCCAGATAAGTGTAGCCCAAGAAATCACTTTCCAAACCTCTTTGTTGCTCAAATGTGTCTTAAGGTGTGTGGACACTGAGTTGTGGTTGTTTGAATGAGAATGTCTCCCATAGGTTCACGTATTTGAATACTTGTTCTGCAGTTGGTGGAAAGGGTAGTAGGTGTTACCTTTTTGTAGGCAATGTGTCCCTGGGCATGGCATTTGAGGCTTCAAAAGACTTGCATCATTCTCAGTTAGTTCTCTGTCTTGGCTTGTGGGTCAAGACATGAGCTCTTAGCTATTACTACAGTGCCCTGCTGCGTGCTGGCTGTCCTGCTCCCTGCCATAATAGTCATCAGCTCTAACTCTCTGAAAACTGTAAGTCCTCAACAATCTCTTTCTTTGATAAGTTGTTTTGGTCACAGTGTCTTATCCCAGTAATAAAAAAGTAACTAAGACAGGCCTCCATCACCTCCCTTCTTCATAGGACCATATCACACCAGCTCCAGGTATTGGTTTATCTTGGGAAGGAAGGAAAATCAAAATCGAACTATAGGGTGTCTGATAAGAGATTTTATACAGACCCTATCTAACAAAGCCAAGAAATTGGTGGGTGGGATCCAAGCAAAGGGATTGAATGAACTCTGGAGAGTATGGAGGAAGAAATGCATTCATAATGACCTCACACAGGGAGCAAGGGTCCTACACAAGCTATATCCACAGAAGGATGTGAGAATGGAGCAGCTGGGAAATGACTGTCAACAGAGTGCTTGCACTTGGTCTGGGGTGGAGGAGAGATACAGAAAAACATAAAGCACTCTCCAGTAAAGTCTGTAAAAGTCCAGTAAACTCTGTCTTTCATCTCTTGAGGATGAAAGACACAGAGGAGGAATGATGGGAAAGACATTGGAGGAATCCCCATGACACATATGAAGTCCACCTGGCCCTCAAACTGTTTCTATCCTATGTATATGCTCTCTAGTCACCCTCTCCCTCTCTACCCCCTTCATCAATTTACCTTTACATTATAATCACCCCCTGCCATGACCTTTACTCACCTAGTCTTAAATAAAAAGAAACTACAAAGCTGAATGAAAATTTTCAAAGGAGGCAGGTTCGCACTGCTCAGGTCTCTAGTTTAATAATCTTTTGCTAGTGTTGTACTATATTGCCATGTCCAGACCATTTAAGACACAAAAGTTTCCAGCAAGGAGAAAACTGATCTGCAATGTCTAAATAGGAGAGTAGAATGAAGGCCCAGGCGATTGCCCATGGCCATGTTCTCTAGTTCTGGGTCAGGCCAGAATCAACTTTTTCCAACTATGCAGTGCCTTTTATGCTTTCTCAACTGTGATTGTTCTTGCTGAGGCTCTTCACAGATCCACCTGTTTCTTACTTGGTGACAAGAAAGACCTCCCCATACCCATTCCGTATTCAAAATCCTCCAGATAACTTACTGGATAATTCCTCCTCGTGTTGTGGAGTGAAGGACCTGAACAAGGCCCTGATCTCCTTCAGCTCTTTCTCCTGAGCCAACAAGCGGATGATCCTCTGGCCCAGAAACCCTCCTGCTCCCGTCACCAGGCAGCTCCACCCCGGCATGGTCAACACAGGAAGCAGATCTCAGTGGTCACAGGTGTGGTATAATGTCACCCTGGGGAGGGATAGAAAGAGAGGTGCAATGGGTACAGAGTCATGGAGTTCCTACTATGATGACACAGTAGAAAAAGATGTCCTCAAGGTGGTTCTTGAACATTTCTCTCATAACATCACTTCCATGATTACAAAATATCTGGGTCTTATTCAACAAACAAGCAAAAGTTCAGTTCTGCAGCAGACACCAGATGTGCAACCTCAAAGTCAGGTCAGCTCTGACACTGAGACACTGTCAGACCTCACATGTCAGGCTGTGCCCCAAGTTTGTCCCTCTCACATGAGACGCCACTTCCAAGCCTCAGACTGTCTTACCTGTGCTTCTGAGAAAGCGTGCACACACTGAGGTCCTTCAATCCCTCACTGCATATGGTTAATTCCTGCAGCTCCTCTTGGACTTCATGGACCAATGCTTACATCAGCTGATGCTGTTTCCTCAAACTAGAAGCCTCTGAGTCCTCATCTGAATAGATCTCAGCTGAATTGTTGCTAAAAACTAAAAGCTTAAAAGATTAAAAAGAGGTCTAGTTCCTGGTACTCATGCCTTATATACCTTTGTGCTTCCTGCCATTACTTTCTGGGATTAAAGACATGTGTCACCATGCCTAGCTGTTTCCAGTGTGGCTTTGAACTTGCAGAGATCCAGATAGGTCTCTGCCTCAGAAATGCTACAATTAAAAGTGTGTGTGCCACCATTTTCTTGTCTCTATGTGTGTCTAGTGGCTGTTCTGTTATCTGACTCCAGATAAGTTTATTAGGGTGCACAATATATTGATGGACACAATATAACCACAAACTTCCTATTAAAGATATTACAAAGGATACGGAGGAAGAAGAGCACAGGGTGCGGAATGAGAAAGGGGAACAAGGCTTCTACCTTCTTGTTTGATGTACTAACTCCAAGAATGTCTAACTGTTCAGCTACCCAGAGTCTTAGGAGGCTGGGCCTTCCTGCATCAATTGAAAATCAAGACAATGCCCCACATGTCAATCTCATGTTGGCAATTCTTCAGTTGAGGTTTCCTCTTTTCAGATGACTCTAGGTTATTACAAGCAAGGGTAATTAAACATGGCCAAAAGAGTATTTGCTCAGTGTGTTAGCTGTAATACTCCTGATTTTTTTCTCAGTCTATTTGTCATTTATATACAAGAGGGTTCTTGATTTATGTGAGTTAATTCGGTATCCTGCTACTTTGCTGAAGTTATCTGTTGGAGTTATCTGGTGGAATTTTTATGATCACCTAAGACTATCCTATTATCTGCAAATAAAGATATTTTGACTTCTTCCTTTTCAAGATGTATTTCCTTCATCCTCATCAGTTGTGTTATTGCTGTAGCCAAGACTTCAAGTACTGTATTGGATAGGGATGGAGAGAGTGGACAGCCTTGTCTTGTTCCTAATGTTAGTGGAAATGCTTTGAGTTTCTCCTCATTTAAGTTGATGTTGGCTATCTGTTGGCTGTATATTGCCCTTATTCTGTTGAGTTATGTATGTTCTTTTTATTCCTGACCTTCTCTTCATTAAGTTGATGTTGGCAAATATTCCAGTGCAGGACTGTGGTAGAGGGAGCTAAGGTGCACAAATTTTGGGGAGGCAGAGAAGCCACACAGGGTTACGGCTGTCAGATAGCTCTCCCACCATCCTTAAAGCCTCAAATTGCACTTTTCAGGTGAGGAAATTTGTTGAACTCTGAGGGAAAAATTGAGTGGAAGCCTAGGAATTTGGATCAAACTTGAGTAATGCTTCTGCTTGTGAAACAAGAGATTCCCCAGGAGGGTAACATGAAGCAAGAAGTAGTTGAGAAACTATATTACAGGGAGTGGGATGAGCTCCTAGAAGAACCTTGATATAGATGCTGGGTTTTCAGTTGATGATAAAGGATGGTTCTCCCACCACTATACCTTAAAAAAAAACTTTATTTATTTCTTTACTTTATATCCCAGCCACAGTTTCCCCTTCCTCCTTTCCTCTTAGTCCATCCCTGTAACCTCCCTCTTCCCCCTACCCAATCCACTCCTCCTCCGATTCTGTTTAGGA
>NW_023504564.1:0-11310 GCF_004664715.2 Peromyscus leucopus | reverse complement strand
GGGTAAAGAAAGCCACGAGGAACTTGAAAATGGGCTCCCACACAGGAGTAAAGCTACCAGGGATGGGATCACCAGGCATGTAGGTATTCAAGGATAGAGATCACCAGGCGTGAAATTCTCAGGGTTGGAGGTTCTCAGGGATGGGGTACTCAGGAGTATGGTCCTTGTCATCACAAAAACTTCTGGCCCCAAGTAGGGGACCTGACCCAGCCCCTCAGGAGCTGTAGCACTTGGGAGAACAGCCCCAACCGGGCCTGCCCTGAGGTCCTGAAAGTAGGAGAGCTGACCCGTCCTCCTGGTCTGCCATGTGGTGGTGAGGGCAAGGGAAAGATGCCCTCCCCTCCTGCCCTTTGCCACCTGCACCAGGTGGGGCAGCTGACCCAGCCCCTCACCTGCTGTAGCACTTGGGAAAGCAGGCTCTGTACCTCGCCTGGGCAGCACAGTAGAGCTGCCCTGTTGATAGGGACTTGGAGGCATGGGCATCAGCCCGAGAATGTGAGCCTCCCTCATCTGCCCTAAGGTGGTGTGGGTGCGGGAGAGATCCATCACCCTCCTCCCTGACTCCGCCTGTGGCAGATGGGAGAGCTGGCCTTGGGGTCCTGAGAGTGGGAGAGCTGGCCCCGCCCCTTGCCAGCTGCAGCACTGAGCAGAGTAGCCCCTATGCCTCACCCGGGCAACACAATCAGGCTACTGGCTCTGGTGGTGTGTAGGTGTGGGTGAGCCGGCCCTGAGGGTGTGAAAACAGGAGAACCTGCTGGGCCCCTTGCTCAATGCTGCATAGAGTGAACTTGCCAGGGCAATGCTGGAGGACTCACCCTGGTGGTGAGGACAAGAGAGAGCTAGCTAGTGGGCTGACCAACCCTGCAAACCCCAGGCCCAGAACCTGGGCTGTGTGTTGGCCCACCCCCAAATCCACCCCATCTATGAAGAGGCTGGTCCTACAGATCCAAAGCTGCAGGATCTCCACAACACAGGGCAACTACAGGATATCCAGGAGGAGTCCCAGTGAGGGCCTCAAATAGATAGTGTAGCAGAAACCAGAGGGCTCGAACCAGACCAATGACTCTTTACAGTGAACACTTGCAAGTAAAGATGAATGCACTAAAGGGTACGTCACACTACCGCATCAACAGCCAGATTTTCCCTTTTCTTTTCTCTTAAGTCAGTCTGATTTTGTGGGGGGAGGTTCCAAGGGCAGAGGGTGGCTACTAAGGGACAGGGAGATGAATGGGATCAAGTTGCATGATGTGTAAGCCACAGAGAACAAATAAAAAGTAAACAACAACAACAAAACCCAGAACTTCTGGCACCAACCAGAGCCACAATTTTCCCTGCAACAGTGGAAAATGCTGAGCCCCTGGAAGTGGCCGCCGCAGCACAGGGTTCCTCCACCATAAACACCCCACAGACATGTTCTCCCCAGAAAAGCACACACTCCTGCTCGTGGTGGTGGTGGTGGTGGCGGCGCGGCGGTGGGCGGCGGCGGCCTTTAATCCCTGCACTCGGGAGGCAGAGGCAGGAGGATCTCTGTGAGTTTGAGGCCAGCCTGGTCTACAAAGTGAGTTCCAGGAAAGGCACAAAGCTACACAGAGAAACCCTGTCTCGAAAAAAAAAGCACACACTCCTGGGTCAACACTTGAAAGCAGGGGGGAGGGGAGGAGAGGAAATGAGGTCCCTGGAGTGAGGCTGGAAGAAAGGCCTGGAACAGCTTCTGGCTTGTGTCCCTCTGTCAGGAGGGAGCTGGCTGGTTGCTGAGACTCATGTTCACAAACATCAAAAGCGAAACCAACCAGGCCAGCTTTAGTCTCTTGCTGGGCAGCACAAGCATTTCCAGGAAAAGAAAACTGTTCCTGTGATTTGGGAATCCTGAGACTTAGAGGATGACCTGAACTTGGGATTCCTGAGCACCCAGGCAGGACATCAGAGGGAAAGGTTGCAGATGAATTGCTGGTTACTTCCCGCGGGGCTACAGCCCCGCTTGACTGCTGGGCTGAGAGTAATTATAAGAAGCCTGTGGACGAATAGCACCTGCGTGGCAGTGCAGGGATTGCGTCCCAAGGGGATGCACCTGCCGGTAGCCAGGCGCCTGCCCATCAGCCCTGTGCTCACCCTTCCTGACCCACGGTGTGTGTGGATGGTCCAGGCTTCACTGTGGATTAGGGAGAAATGAAGAAAGAATAGGTAGCTGTTGTAACTGTAGACTAGTTTGGGAGATACAGTTTTTATTTTCCTGTGAGATACACACACAGGGGCAGCCTGAGGTCAGTTGGCACAGCCACATTTGATGGGAACGACAAAAGTCATAAAGCCAGCACGGCTTCTTGACAAAGACCCAGCAAAGCTCAGCTTTATGATGGCCGCCATGCCACCTTTGGTTTTGATCTCCGAGTGTTGCATGCTTGGGAGGGCTTTTAATATTTGTACAACTTGGGGATACTGGATTGATGGGAAATTTCTTATGAATCATTTATGTCCTCTCCCAGGAGTATTGCCTCTACGCTTCCCCAGGAAAGTCCTGAACATATTACCCTTGACACTTTGAGGAAGATATCCTTATCTACTTGAAGGTCTTCCTTACGCCTTGGAGGTTGTGACGCACATAAAGAAGCCAGACTTGTTGTGCCCTGGGCAAGAGACCCCCAAAGAGACCACCGGAGACATGAACTCACTGAAATGTTATTGAAGCAGTTCAAGCTGTGGCAGGGCCCTCGTCAAGACATCCAACACAGTAGAGGCTGGAGGAGGTGCCCGCCCCTCTGCAAGCTCAGTTTTTAAAGGCAAAAACCCACAACGTTACATCATTTAGGGGTGCAAGCACGGGTACAGTTCTGATTGGCTTGAGTTTCAGGGGCTTTTCAGAATTTCTGCGTTATCTTACTTTGTAGTTTTAACCGGTTGTTTGTTAAACTTTATAGACTACCTCCAGCATTGGGGCATTCTGTGGTTAATCAATTGTTACCAGATAGTCCTTCAAACATCCTGACTTTGTCCTGGGACCTATGTCAGCAGCTCTGAGAGATTTGAAACTCAGGCCTGTCTCAAGCTGGGGTGAGGAGCTTGCTTGAAATGGGGGTGCTTTGGTTCTTCAGAGATCTCTTTATGATATAAGCCTCTTCCCACTCTACACTCAGGTGATTACGTGGCATATACAGCAACAAAGTTAGATTAGCTGAAGTTACCTCTGCCTTACACAGGGACTTACATTGATGGGTAAAGAATGGTGTGGAAAGATGATAAAAGAATGAGGTGTCAGGGCTCTCCTTTCTTAGAGAAGTTAACTCATACAGAGCCACCGTGATGTCTTATGACCAAGGAACAACAGAATGCCAGGATTTGACATATAAGCAATTCTATAAAGACACATAAATTCTATAAAGATTTAAAATCTAAAACATTGTATTATGTCAGAATTTGAATAATAACTGTAGCAGCTTTGGCCTGAGGATTTTTCTTGGGCACTCTGACCATTAAGAGTTAATAATACATTGCTGGGGACATGGCACTCTGCCTGGGCTGGCTTGGAGATTTTCTTTGTATCTGGCGTCCTTGAAGACACAAGAGCTGCCAGCCTGAGAACGGGCTGTCACATGTCTCTAGATTCTTAAAAATTAGGTTATGGAGTTGAAGAGTGGAAGTGATTGGAAAAGATAACTCTGTTCTGCCATGGCTTATCAATGATGACTAAAAGATATGCAAGAAAAAGTTAAACACGTGTCCGGAAGCAAAAATAACATTATCTATGTTTTGGAACAACCTGAACCTGTCCCCGCTTACTGAACTCTGTATAAATAGAGAAGTATTCTGCCTGCTAGTCAGTCAGGTTTCCAGATTCTCCGACAACCCGTGGTCTGACTCAGGTCCTCCCTAGCTGACTCCTTTCCTCCTCTCTGGGACCCTGGACTTTGCTGGGGCTGCCAACACCCCCCACACACACACACACACCAGTCAGTGTTACACAATAAGCCTTTCTTTCTTATGAGAAAGAGAAAGTGGTTGCCTCTTCACCTGGAAAACATGACTCTATTTGTGTAGCAGGGACAAAGAGCCTGAGTCACAATGAGATTTCCACACACGTCGTGCAGAGGCAAATGTATTTGCATCAGATAGCCCAGTATGCCCATGTCTCTCACTGGTGAGGTTGACTGTCTGGTTTCTGCCTACTTTCATTTTTCTTACAAATATGGCCATCTGGACAAACCTCTGAAAATGCAAATTCCCTTTCAGCAAGCGTGACCTCCTGAAGATCATGCAGGTCAGCAGAGAATCCCTGGGTTTTAAGGGGAGGGAGGGCTCAGAAGGAAGTTGAACCTGTGTCCTCTAGCCCAATCCATGTCACTTCTAGCTTCTGGCAAGCCACCCGATCAGCACCACTTAGATCAACGAAGACTTAGTATTTTCAAGAACAAGAACAACACGTTTCTTTTTGGCTGAATCACACCCCAAGTTATTGGGAACAGGACTGACTCCTCCAAGGAGCTGTCTGGACACAGACGCTCTCTCCAGTTGCGGTAGACTTCTGGGGCCGTTAGCTGATCCGAGGGTAGAGGTAGGAGCTTATCTCTGGATCCCACCACGAACTCCTCAGTTATTTTGAACTGGGGAGCAGCTGGCTTTATGATAACTGGGGCCCTGACTCAGGTGCCTTGTGAGGTGAGGTAGGACAGAGAGGACAAGAGCCACCTTTGCCCCAGGACAGCCGGAGACCAGGAAGTCAGTTCCCTCAGAGCCACAGAGAGCCTCCATGTCACAGTGAGACAAGCGTGGTATGAGTCGGTGTCACCTGTGGGAACCATGTCAACGAGACACCAAATCTGCTTGATCTGGAGCTAGGGCTCCCCTCCCCCACCGCCTCTGAGAGGGACTGCTCTCAGGGTCCTTTATTTAGCTTCAAAGTAAATGAAAAGTGAATTCATCAGCCTGGGCCACCAGAAGGGGAGGGCTCTGTGTCTGCCTGCCTCTAGGCACATGCGTTCGTGTATACATGTGTGAATGTTTTCATGTGCAACACATGCCCCAGAGCATGTAGCTCCAGGCAAACATCTCCATTTAACACCTGTGAGTGGGTACAGCTCCCACATCCCTGAGAAGTGTCGGCGATGTTCATGCACGGGACAGAAGAGCACACAGCAGGTCTGACCCGCCAGACTTCTCAGTGGAAGACAGGCATTCATGCCGAGCCTTTTCATACCTTGCTGAGTGAAGGAGCAAGAAGGAGGATGGTTTTCCCATACTCATTCCAGGGGGAGATGATCTACAGACACAGCTACTCTGTGGGTAGCCATGTGAGGGGTTACAAAGCCCTGGTCCCAGGATGCAGCCCTAACTCCAGACTGCCCCAGCTGGAAGGAGATTCTGGGCAAATGGCTTCAAGAGCAGGCTTCCTGTGCTCTGCATATCCTGTGTCCACACACTGCATCTAACTGCCAAGTCACTTTCCTGAACTTTTGTCTGGTGCCCAGTCTATAAATAGACCCTGCTGTGCCAGCCAGGGTCCCTCCCAGAGGGCACCAGCTGTGCTCATTCTTGGGAGGAAGGCTTGACTGACCAAAGCTCCTGAGTTGGAATGCTGGGATCATTAAAAGGGAAGAATCTAAGGCATTCTTCCAAACTTCTTGGGGACTCACTTTGGAACTTGCAGACAGGACGTTGAGAACTGGACATGGAAACTGCTGGTGCCAGGATGAGTGTATAACTGTTTACAGCAGCCACGCCTCCTTAGACTTCCTGGGAGAGCTGGCTCCCCAGGCAGAGGAGGGAGCCCTCTAGCTGTTACTGAAACAAAAAAATCACTTATATCCCAGCATCCAGAGCAGGGGATGTCTCTGACCCTGCTGCCTGATTTTGGGACCCATTCCTTCTGCTGAATTGTGTCATCCGACCTTGGAGGAAGAGTGGGTGCCTGGTCTCAGGGCAGCTTGATACACCGTGGCTGGCTGATATCCATGGGATGGATGTCTGCCTACACCTGAGAAGAAACAGTGGAGGAGGAGTGAGTGGGGCAGGAAGTGGGGGAAGATGGGAGCTGGGAGGAGGGGAGATGAAGGGGCTGGGAAGACGGGAAGGGGAAGCTTTTGTTAGAATGCAAAAACAAGGGAAAAAATCCATATATACAAGAATTGGGATGTGAAAGCAGGACACAGCTCTTCTTCTCCTTCTCCTTCTTCTTTGTTTGCTTGGTTTTTTGTTATTTATTTATTTATTTATTTATTTATTTATTTATTTATTTATTTATTTATTCAAGGCAGGGTTCCTCTGTGTAGTCCTGGCTGCCCTGGAACTCACTCTGTAGACCAGGCTGGCCTCAAACTCCCAGAGATCCACCTGCCTCTGCCTCCTGAGTGCTGGGATGAAAGGCGTGTGCCACCACCACCCAGTACCTTCAGATTCTTATGAAATGGAAATCACCTGTGGCCCAGCAGGGACAGGAGTCTGTTTCTTGTTCTTGCTCCTATGGCAGTGGGGAGGCAGAGGCCAGCTATAAGGGCAAAGAGCAGAAAAAAACACAAGAGGACAGTGGCAGTCCTGCTGATGTCCCCTGGTGTAGCGAATGCTCCTCACACAGGAGAGAGCATGGGGAAGTTCCCATGCACAGCGACTCCTTTGGGTCTCAGGGCTAGAGACAGCTTGGACCTAGGGGCCTTTTATACTTTCATTATAAGTCAGTGTGTGTGTGTGTGTGTGTGTGTGTGTGTGTGTGTGCGCTCGCGCGCGCGCACACGTGCACCAATGTGGAGGATAATGGGCAACTTGGGCCATGTTCCTCAGATGTTCTCCATCTTGTTTCTTGAGGCAAGGTCCCTCCCTGTAACTGGACTTACAACCTGGGCCATCTGCCTGTCTCCATCTCGCCGGCACTGAAATCACTTGCACATATCAGCCCGCCTAGCTTTTGAGACCTGGGCTCTGGAGGACTGAGCTCAGGGCCCTGTGGCTTGCACAGTAAGCACCTCACTGACTTCATCTCCCTGGCCTGTCAATCATCTAGTGACTGAGCTCATCAGTCAGGAATACTCCAGCTCAAGGGGGCCCGGCCTGCCTGCTGTCACTTTTTGAGTGACAGAAGTCAAGGGTGACAAAGACACTTAAAAAAACTCTTTTAGCCACCTCTCCCTCTATCACTGCATGACAACAAAGCCCTTGCCCCCAGGGGCCTCCTTTTCTTGACCCCAGGGAGGTTTCCCCACAGATTCCCACAGTAGAGCAAGGCTTTAACGGGCTGGAGAGATAGCTCAGTGGTGAGAGCACAAGTTCTTTCAGAGGACCTGGGTTTAATTCACAGCAACCATATTGTGGCTCACAAACCACTCATCACTCCAGCTCTGGGGGGTCCAACACCCTCTTCTGATCTCTGTGGGCACATGTAACACACATGTTACACAGATATATCTGCAAGCAAAACATTCATACACGTAAAATCAGAAAATCTTAAAAAAGTGTTTTATTATTATAAAAAAGAATGGGGCTGTGACATACCTGGACAGGTGGCCAGTGGTGCCCACTTTGGGGACTCAAGCCCTCCTTTGCTCCTAGAGTCAGGTGACCTAGTCAGCACAGTGCAGCTCTTAGCCCCAGGGCAGAGGTAAGCACTAGGCCCTGCAGGGATTTCTGAGGTTGCAACTTGCATCACAGACACTGAGAAAGCTACCGAAGTGAGAGCGTGGGCGGCTAGAAACCTGTTCCGTGAAGGGGACAGGAAGGACAGAGACTCAACGAGCAGCTGGAGCCCGGAGGCTTTGCCTCGCCGAGCCCCATTGGGCCTGTGGGAAGGGGTAGCCGGGAGGACATTGCTCTTCCTGCAGTGGAACTGGCGTGCCTAACAAGAGTTGTGGTTCAGAAACAAGGAGGAGGGGCGCAGGGCTTTTGCTCTTACTGAGGCCTCAAGGTCGGTTCCCAGCATCCGCATGG
The DNA here is from genome assembly GCF_004664715.2 of Peromyscus leucopus. NCBI lineage: Eukaryota > Metazoa > Chordata > Mammalia > Rodentia > Cricetidae > Peromyscus > Peromyscus leucopus. The sequence goes on along the minus strand of NW_023504564.1, from coordinate 3,405 downwards.
CCTGGGCTCCACATCTCACAACTGCCTATAACTCTAGTTCCAGGGGCTCCAACTGACCTCTGAGGCTCATGCACGCATGTGGTTCACACACATACACTTCAGTACACATATTGAAAGAAGGGATGGGGGATGGTGGGGGGGGGGACAAGGGAAGTCAAGAGACAGTGAGTGACATTGAAAGCTGGGGCCAGTGGGAGACATCAGGACAGCCCAGGGCGCATGAACTGTGCTGACAGTTGCGAAGTCCTCATCAGTCCCTATGTCTTGTCCTGCTAAGTAGCCCATTCCCCTCTGCCTGGGCATATCAGTGGTCCAGCGCGTGCCCTTGAACAAAGATGTTGCCCAGGAAGTGGTAACTGAGCATACAGAGGAGAGTGATGTTTTTTTTGTGAAACTTTCTTGAACTCAGAGAAATGCATGGACCAAAAATCAGTTAAAGGTGACATTTTCTCTGGGGACCACATGCCTTGATCCTGGCTAGATGACAAGATTGGAGAGGGTCAGAGAAGTTTCCTGTTAGGTGGAATTTTCTGGCTCTGAGCTGAGTGGGGTGAGAGGGAGCCAGTGAACTACCGAGCAGGAACAGCAGCTGTGAGGGGCAGTCTTAGGAAGGATCTGCAGCTCTCCAAGCACTAGGGCTCACAGGGTCTGAAGGGGTTAGGCGCCATCATCTGAGCAAGAAGGGGGCTCCAGGAAGGGAGGCAGCAGGGTCACACCAGGAGGCTCTGAGTGCAATTGGATGTCACTGATCCTGGGCAGACTTCCCACCCTCAAGCCTGGCCCTCTGACAGAACCCTGCCCCCGCTCTCTGAAGGAGAGTGTGGAACTTGTGCAGCTGAATCCTGAAAATGAACCATTTCCAGGAACAGAAACTGAAAGCTGCTCTGGCTGCAGGCCCCTCCCTCGGGGAGGCAGGCAGGGCTTCCTGCCTACAAGTGAGGAGTGGAGCCCGGTCCAGAGTGGAGCAGGGTCCAGAGTGGAGCAGGGTCTGAGAAGAGCAGAGTACAGCGTGGAGCAGAGTCTGAGAGGAAGCCCAGGAGCTCAGGCTTCCCTTCAGCTGCTCCTCTCCTCTATCGCTCTTCCCAGGAGGACCCCAGCCCTCCACTCCTCGACTGTCTCCTCCTGAACATCCTGGACCTGGATTCCAGTTTCACAAGGCTTCTGAGCAGGTAGGTGAGAGGCTCCTAAGTGCAGCTTGGCCTATAAACTGCTCAGGGCAGGAGAGTCTGGAGTCTGGTGTTCCTCTCAGGGATTGTGTGCAGCAGGCACCTGCCCTGATCTTCTTCAGGACCACACAGTCCCTTGTGGTTTGGCTGAAAAGAGTCTTTCCAACCCACCAGCAGAGAGGCAACATGCCTTTCTTACCTCATGTCCCTGGATTGCGAGTCTTCTGATGAGGCCTCGTTTAGAGAAAGCAGATGGGGTTTCACTCATATTACCTTAACCACTCTATTGATGTTCCCTTTGGGACCAGAGTCCAAGATCAGAACTTCCCACTGGCAATACTGGGATGTCCGGGATTATGTAAAGTGCCTGTGTACTTCATATGGAACACCAGGGACTAGGGCTCCTGGCTTGGAGGCTAGCTTCTTAAGTGAACTTTTTGTCTAACTCAGTTGAGTGTTTTTATCTGCATTAGAGAAGCTGGCTCTTCACCAGGGTGCTAGCGCTCATCTTTAATCTTTCAGAGAACACAACAAAACACAGTTTGACAGAACACAGTGATGTAGAGTAGACCAAAGTGCAGCCACGTAAACTGTGTATACGACCTTCTCCTGAGGTGTGAGAGTGTGAGGCTTGTGTGTGTGTGCACACGTGTGAGTGTGCTTGCTAGTGTTTTTCTTTCTTTCTCTCTTTCTCTCTCTCTTTCTTTCTTTCTTCTCTCCCTTCTTCCCTCCCTCCCTTTCTTCCTTCTTTTTTTATTATTATTTTATTTTATTTTACAATACTATTCAGTTCTACATAACAGCCACAGATTCCTTCCTTTCTTCCTTCTTTAGAACAGTTCACAGAGGCTTTTTATTTATGTATTTTACACTTCTAGAAAACGAATCCCAGTATTTTCCCTCCTGTGTGTTTTTGTCTTGCTTCTTTGTGGTCTGTGAAGGCTGTGGTTGTCAGCACAATGAAGCCAAGCTGACAGGGTGGGAGCAGACAGTTCTGCTGTTTTTTCTAGGCCTTTGAGTTGTACCTCAAATCTAGGGTTGATCACTCCACACTTGGTCAACCTGCCTGTGAGGTTTACAACAATTTTCCCAGCTCTATGATCATCAGTGATTTAAAATTTACCAGTGTGACCACGCTCCATCCTCACAGTAGGAACTGAACCATGACTTGGAGCATGGCCTGATGAGGACCTGGCGTTTGTCTCTTCTCTCAGCACGGGTCGGCATGGAAACATGGCACAAAGACCTCCGTATTTATTTCTAACAATATATCTCTCCATCTGTACTCAGGTGTTGCAATATCATTTTTCTAATAGGTTCTGAAGAAGATTAATGATCATAAGGCTTGTGAGAGCCCCGAAAGTTCAGGCCCACGGACATAGACCTTCATACTGCATAAAGTTGAAGGGAGAAGGAAGAACCAGAGGAACACCAGCCCAGAGATCTGAGTGGAGACTAAGGAGCCTTCACCCAGACAGCAGAGAGCTGTGTAGAGAGCATCCCATGCATTCCGTCATCATGTGTGTACACAAGGTCTGGAAGGTGGGTAGCATGGCTTGGCCAGTGCCGGGTCAGAAAACTGAGACTTTAGAAACCTGTCTGCGTTTCAAGGAGCAGAGTGAGTCTTCAAACACCGGTGTGGGCTCCTGGCTTATCCCTTCCATGTAGAGGTCATGCCCAGGCCCAAGGACTGTGTAAGGAGCAGCGGGAAGTGTTTGGGGAGCAGAAGTGGACCCACCCCAGGAGGGGAGCAAGGGGAGGAAGCATCCCAGGAAAGGACTGGGAGAGGACTGAGGGGAGAGGCCACCCCAGTGGAGAAAGGGGAAAAGCCAGCCCTGGGGTTGGGAAAGGCCACCCCAAGAGAGATCTGGATGGGGCCATGACAGGAAACTACCAACTCTCAGAAGTTGAACCCTGGAAGTGGTCTCACAGATGGAATAGTAGGCCTTATGAGGCAGACACTCGACACTTCAGTGTGAGAACAGGACAAGTGTACAGTTGCTTCATGGGATCCAGGGGTGGGATCCAGGGGTGGGGTCCAGGGTGGGATCCAGGGGTGGGATCCAGGGGTGGGATCCAGGGGTGGGGTCCAGGGGTGGGGTCCAGGGGTGGGGTCCAGGGGTGGGATCCAGGGGTGGGGTCCAGGGGTGGGGTCCAGGGGTGGGATCCAGGGGTGGGATCCAGGGGTGGGTCTGCCTGGGAGCTCTTCATGGAAGTGATATACACTGTGTGGATTAAA
>NW_023504563.1:0-4201 GCF_004664715.2 Peromyscus leucopus | reverse complement strand
TTCTAACAAATCAAGGCATTTTTAGTCCTCTTTTCTTTCATTACTGCTCTCGTTTGTATCAAACATGTTTTTTAAAGTTATTAACAGTTGACATGAAAATTTTAATTAATAGTAATTTAGAGTGCTCTAGTATAAATTAAAAAACAATTTCAGTTACATAAAAAGTGACCCCTATCCTTTTCTTTACACTGTACTATCAAAAAAGTAATTTCTTTTAAACAGTACAACGATCAGCAAAGAATTATAATTATTACTTTAAGCAGCTATCTCTCAAATCAGAGTGCTGGAAAATAGAGAAATTATATTTATTCCATCTTTTTGTAGTTAACTATCATATATATCCTATTATATATATATATATATGTGTGTATATGTGTCTATTTCTGTATATGCACACATGAATACAATTCCCTCAGGGGCCAAAAGAGGGCAATTGATTGCCCCTGGAGCTGGAGTTGCCAATGGTTGTGAGCAACCTAACATGGATGCTGAGAAATGAACTCAGGTCGTCTGGGAAAGCAGCAAGTGCTTTTAACTGATAAGACAACTCTCCAGGCCATTACTATTACATTAACCATTTCAATCACAAGAGCTTCCTTTCATATTTCCTATAGGGGTGTGATGGTTTGAATAGGAATGGCCCCCCATAGGCACATATATTTAAATACTTGGTCATTAGGGAATAGCACTACTTGACAGGGATTACGTATGGCCTTATTAGAGGAAATTGGGGGGGGGCGCATTTTGTGGTTTCAAATGCTCAAGTCAGCCCCAATGTTTCTCTCCTACTGCTGCCTGCCCACCCAGATGTAGAACTCTCAGCTACCTCCCCAGCACCATTTCTGTCTGCTTGCTGCCATGCTTCTGGCCATGACAATAATGGACTAAACCTCTGAAACTATAAGCCCAACCCCAGTTAAATGTATTCCATTATAAGAGGTGCTGTAGGGTGGTGTATAGAGTGAGTAGGAAATTTCTTAATAAAAAAGGAAAAAAAAAAAGGTGCTGTACACTTGGGGAAGCAGCCCTGCACCTCACCTGGGCAAAACAGTAGAGCAGGACTTGGTTGAGCCAGCTTTGGCTCTGAGGATGTGACAGCAGGAGAACTAGTCCTGCTCCTTGTTGCCTGCTGCAGTGGGTGAGCTAGCCGAGGCAGTGCTGGAGAGCTCACTCTGGCTGTGTCAATGAGGAAAAACTAGCAGGCTGACCAACCCAGTCCCAGAACCAGGGCATACCCCAACATCCATCTCTGAACTGCTGGAGCATGTGAAGGGGTCAGACCTGTAGATCAAAGATGCAGGATCTCAATGACACAAGGCAACAACAGGATGTCCAAAAGGAGTCCCAGTGAAGGCCCAGTATCAAGGGTATAGCAGAAACTAGAGGCCTCAAACCAGACCAAATGACTCAATGCAGTGAACACGTAGAAGTAAAGATGTATGGACTAAGCCGGGTGGTGGTGGCGCACACCTTTAATCCCAGCACTCAGGAGGCAGAGCCAAGTGGTTCTCTATGAGTTCGAGGCCAGCCTGATCTACAGAGCGAGCTCCAGGACAGGCACCAAAACTACACCGAGAAACCCTGTCTCGGAAAAAAAAAAAAGTATGGACTAAAGGGTATACTGTGTAACTCACTGTGTCACAACTATAGCTTCCATACTGAGACCTTTTTTTGGTTATTGTTGTTTTGGTCTTTTTGTTTTTCTTTTTCTTTTAAATTTTATTTTTATTTGAGGGGAAGTTGCAAGGGCAGTGGGCAGATACAAAGGATGAGGAGATGAACGGGATCAGGATGCATAATGTAAAATCCACAAAGAATTAATTAAAAAATTAAAAAGAGTTGGAATCATGGTGTCTCTTCACAAAAAGAGTTGTAATCATGGTGTCTCTTCACAGTAATAGAACACTGACGAAGACAGTGGGAAAGTCTGCTAATAATTCATTTAGGATTCTTTTCTCTAGGACTATCTTTTTGGTTTTGTTTTGTTTTTGAGACAGGGTCTCTCTAAATAGTCCTGGCTGTCCTAGAACTCACTATATAGATTAAGTTGGCCTAGAATTTCAAGAGACCCACCTTCCTCTGCCTCCTAAGCGTTGGAATTAAGGCGTGCACCACCACATCTGGCTGTCAATTAGAATATCTTAAATGCTATCATTCTGAAAGACATTTTGTGGGAGGTAGAATTATTCATTTTATCTTTTTTTTTCCTTTCAACATTTTAAATATATAATATTCTACTAACTCCTACTCCAGTGAGGTCTGATAAGAAACCATCTGTTGATCTTAGTCTAGGTCCTTTATACATGACAAATCACTTTCCTACTACCACTTGCTTTTCATATTGTCTCTTTTACTTTACATTTTTAATTACATTTATTCATGGGATGGGGGATGCACACTTGCCATGGCCTGTGAAGGTCAGAGGACAACTTGCAGGAGTTGGTCCTTTCCTTCCTGTCCGTCTTGGAGATGAAACTCAGGCATCAGGCTTGGCAGCAAGTGCCATTACCTGTCTGTTAAAACCATCTGGCCTGCCTATCTCCAGATAGTTTAATTATGATGTATTTATGTTTGGATCTCTGTGAATCCATCCTCCTTGTCATTACTGATGACCTAGCATGTGCTGAATAATTGGTCAAATATAATAAAAAACGTATAGCCATGATTTCTTCAAAGACTGTTTCTGACTCTTCTGAACAGCTAAATGTTGATATGCTTGATGCTGTCCAATAGGTCTACTTAGCTTTGTTGACTCTTATTTCATCTCATTTCCTTCCTGTTCTTCAAACTAAGTATCTCAAAGGAAATTTTTTCCTTAAAGCCTCTTTAAAGAAAAAAAATCACCTCTTAAAATCACTTAGAGGAAGAGCAGATCTGAAGTGCTCTTTTATTTCTCCAATAAATTTTAATTATCCCTATTTTAAAAAAGTAGTACATACATATATCTAGAAATAAGAAATGAAGTTTAAAAGCTGACTTTGAAGGTTTACTACAAGTACATACAAGTCAGTTTGGGAACCACCGGAACAAGGAAGCATTCTCACAATTCCACTGAAAGGCATGTCTCAAACTACATATAGATTAGAAAATTCTAACTATGCAGCAATGTTCTAAGACTACAGCTAGAGCAAATACTACAGCACAATCCAAAGGGCACAAGTGTCTATGAAACTGCCCTCACACAAAATATAAAATGGGATGTTTTATGGCTTAAAGAGGAAGTACCTAGAAAAAAACAAATTTTAATTTCAAACTAAAAACTCAATAAACTGAGAGAAGGTTAATGAAAAAAAAATACTTAATGAAAAGATGCAGTATTGACTCTTTAATAGAAAAGTACTCTAAGTTACAAAGCTAGTCAACAGATAAGATGACTACCATACATATTATACTGACTGATTCTAATATTTTTGTTTTCCTAATTTGCTTTTATATATTAAATTACGATTTAATTTGTAGAAAAAATACAGATGAACAAAACAGAGAAAACATTAAAATTAAATTCTGAATTATATGATTATCAGCTTGTTTTTTTGCTCTTACTACCACATGCATTATACTCATTGTGGGGATTTGAACAAGTGGCCCTCATTTGCTCATATATTTGAATGCTTGGTCTGCGGTTGGTGGATTTGTTTGAGAAGAATTAGGAAATGTGGCCTTGTTGGAGGAAGTGTGGCCTTGAGGAGAAAGTGTGGCCTTGTTGGAGGAAGTGTGGCCTTGGAGGAGGTGCCACTAGGACTGGGCTTTTGAAGTCTGAAAACCCTTGCCAGGCCCGTCTCATTCTCTCTACGTGCAACTTTCAGATCAGACGTAAGCTTTCAGCTACTGCTCCTGCACTATGCTTACCTGAACTATAATAGCCATGGACTAAACCCTCTAACAACTTTAAACAACCCCAATTAAATGATCTCATTTATATGTAGCCTTGGTCATGGTGTTTCATCACACTATAGGAACCCTAATTAAGACACTCATTCCCATAAATATCTATTAATGAATATATAGCGACATATGCCTACATAAATAAACAAACATATATTTAATCACTTAAAGATATATGTGATTTGCCTGGCGGTGGTGGCGCACGCCTTTAATCCAGCACTCGGGAGGCAGAGGCAGGCGGATCTCTGTGAGTTCGAGGCCAGCCTGGGCTACCAAGTGAGTTCCAGGAAAGGCGCAAAAAGCTACACAGAGAAAC
>NW_023504562.1:0-17481 GCF_004664715.2 Peromyscus leucopus | reverse complement strand
AGAAGTTCATCCTCGGCTACACAGGGAGTTTGAGGCTAGCCCAGAATACAGGGAACTGTCACCAGCAAATACATAAGCCAGCAGAAAATGGAAAAGTGAAAGTCTGCAACCCTGATTAAGAAAATAAGAGCGAGCCACGCAGTGGTGGCGCATGCCTTTAATTCCCACACTTTGGAGGCAGAGGCAGATGAATTTCTGTGAGTTCGAGGCCAGCCTGGTCTACAGAGTGAGTTTCAGGTCAGCCAGGGCTACAAAGAGAAATCCTGTCTTGATAAAACCATTTTTAAAAAAAAGAATATGCCGGGCAGTGGTGGCACACACCTTTAATCCCAGCACTCGGGAGGCAGAGGCAGGTGGATCTCTGTGAGTTTGAGGCCAGCCTGGTCTACAGATTGAGATCCAGGACAGGCACCAAAACTACACAGAGAAACCCTGTCTCAAGAAACCGATATATATATATATATATATTATATTATTATATATATATATATATATCACCAGAGGAAACAATTTATCCCTTTCTATTGGATACCGTCACCGCCACCTTAGCAAGGGGAGATGGGAAGAGAAAGGACACAGTCACCAACTTCATTGTAGATAAATACTCATTCGTACTTGAAACAGTTCACACTCTTTGGCTCACAGATGTTCTTGAGGTCAGTCCACATCTGGACCAGGTCTACAAGGCATGATCTCAACCCCCTGCCTTCTCCTTATGCCCTTCCAAACGCCTTTGCATTTGCCATGCTAGCCTTTTGTCTAAATTTCAAAGAGGCCAACGTATCCTGGCCTGACCTTCTAGGAACCACACTGCTCCACATACTTCTTGCCCAGGGCCATGTGTGATCTTGGTCTTGGAGTCTCCAGGCCCAGCTGGAGTTGCTGCCCTGGGCTGCTTGTTCATTCCATCTTTGTGGTCAATGTCTGAAGATTTCTCTGAAGTTCTTTTCTGCATTTGTCTCCCACATAGACCATAAGTCCCTTGTGTCCCTGTCTCCTAAGATAAGGTCTCCCACATGGGTGCTCAAAAGCTTGTGAGTGAGTGAGTGAGTGAGTGGATGGTCAAACACAATCAGATATAGGCATTTGAGTCTGGGTGGACTCAGAAAGCTTTGAAAAAATGGTCCACTTTGTAAAAGAGCTAGAGATTCAGACTCGATTAGGTCCGAGTCTCAGCTAGAAATGACTTCCTGGTTGCTGAGAAAGAATTCTGTCCTTCTAGCAATCCTGCGGCTCTGACTTATGGATAAAAGGAATCTGTCCTCATCACCCTTTTATAGCTTATTTAAAAATCTCTTCGTTGTCCCAGGATGGTTCTGATTTGGGCCGTGTTCATGTTAGGACCCTGAGGACTTGGAATACAAGCTGTGCTCTAGATCTTGGCCTTGCATGGGTGTTAGAATCACAATTTACAGGAATCACTTTTGCTATGAGAACTGAAGGAATAATGCTTCGGGCCAGAGGCAGGCAGAGGCCCCATTTCCCTTGGTTAGAGCCTTGAGCAAAAAAGCTACAGGAATCGTCTCCCCTGTGCCTACTAGCCGCACCCCAGAACAGGAACCTGCACAGAGAAAGGGCTGGAGTCCCTGTGCTTCCCAGAAAGTTTTCAAAAAGATGCAGCTCCCTCTTGGCCCATCTTCAAAACGTGAGGCTTTCCTGGGATCCCAGTCTGGTGGCGCCCTCTTGTGGGCAGAGACATCACTGCAGTCTCTTCAGTTCAACCAGAGCATGAGCCCTGATGTCTCAGCTGTGGCCCTTCCCTAGAACCTGGGAAGCACTCATCTTTTCTCTCCGAGCTCAAAAGAACAGTTGGTTTTGTTGGTAAGAAATCACAAGTGGATCTTAATCTGGAGCTGAGTCTAGCTGGAGATGCAGACGGTGGAAGACACACACATCACCCTGAAATGTGTTCGGGGCCTCAGCTGTCCTTGGGCTCCAAGCTTCATCCACATCACCCTCTGTCGGGCAGGGCTGTGTGCCTTGGTGCTCTGCACCTGCCACCATCTTGCTGGTGGTAACAGTTTACATGACCTTATGTAAGACATAATTAACACAGCTTTGCTCACTTAGTAAGTGTCCTACCCAGAAGACTATGAACTCGGATATGTTATCACGATGCGGGTTAAGAATTTATAAATAGATGTAGAATATGATAGTCCCTGCTATACTGCAGGTATTCAATTAAAAAGTAGCTACTGCTTCAACTGTGATTTCTTCATAGCTAGCTCTGCATCGTGAGTCCACATCTGCCCTCCTGATTCTCCTCTCCACATTTGCACACGATGTCTTTGTCTGTCTGCTCCCTCTCTCTTACTGACTCTCTCAGTTTCTCCACACTGAGCTTCTGTTCCTCTGGGAATCTCTGATGCAGTTAACTGCTCCGTCTTCCCAAGATCACATTTGCTTGTTCTGAATAACTCTTGGCTTTTGTCCCCAGGATTCTCTGTGCTTGTAATGCACAACTTGTCATTCCCCCATGGAACAGGAGCCACAAGCCCTGTCCTCACTGAAAGGCGGGTCTGAGCAGTGGGAGTGGGCTGAATGCCTAGAGAGCAAGGCTCATCTTAGAAGCTGCGGCCTGGGGCCTGTTGCAACCAGGTGACACCTTGTCAAGGGTTCAGGGATTAGAGACACAAAGGCACAAGTTTGTAGATGGGACGGTGGTGTTGGCTCACAGAGCACATGTGCCGCATGGAAACGGACACCTGACTCACTGAACGTCTCATTAATATGCAGACCCACTCCGGATACTTCTCCAGTCTGTACCCTCATCACCATTTCGGCCCTGTGAATCTCCCATGCCTCCCTGCACGGCTGCTCTCTGCGCTTGCTCAGACCGCAGACAGTAGCTCGGGTGCTCCGAGGGTGCCGCGTGAAGGGTTTACAACACGCCTCCCATGGTCCCATTTACCAGGCGGACACTTCCGCCTAGCCATTTCTGGGTCAAAGCATCTCTCGTAGCCAGGATACCCGGCAGACCCGGACATCTCCGCCTACCAAGTTCCGGGCCAAGGGGTCTCGCGTGATCAGGGTCCGTGACGTTACATGGTCACGTAAGCGCGCAACTTGGCCATGTGATCTACGCACACGCGTGGAGTAGTGACTTGACCTGGCCACGCCCCCAGCCGGTTTTAAAGTGGAGCGCCATGCTTCCCAGTCTCTTCTTCTCCACGCAGGTGTCTCTCCCACAGGCCTGCACTCTCTATCCCTTTATTTCTAATAAACTCTTATAAGCGGATTCTGTCGTGTTTCATGATGTTTACTTGCAGGGTAAGAACATAACGCAACCAAAAAACTAACACCGCGCCCGCCCGCCCGCCCAGGCTTCCCGCGGTTTTTCACAAGCTGGAAGCATTGCTGCGTGGTGCCTCTCTTCTCTCCTGGCGGCAGCTGAGGGGGGCGAGGTTAACTTGAGGACTCCGGTTTGGACATGGTGTTGGCAGGGGCTTCCATAAGGGGAAATACCATTTGTTGACCCAAAGTGGCCCCGTGGCTGGCCGAGGGCGGGGTTGTTGGAAGAGGACGTGAATTCTGACTGGAAAATGTCCCCCTCTCTTCAAGGAGGGCCCCAAACAGGCCCCTTCCGGCCTCCTCTTGAGGCCAGGATCTTAGGGAAGGGTGTGTCCATGAGTTGGGTAGGACCCCCTTACACACGCGCGCGCGCACGCGCACACGCACCCCAGTCGAGGCCGAGGGTTTCGTGGTCCCCGAGGATAACGTGCACGTCCATGTGTTTGAGTCAGGCATACTGGTCTACACCTGTAGCTCCCGCACTTGGGTGGTAGAGACGCAGGAGACCAGCAGTGTGAGGCAAGTCTGGGTTGTATGAGACCCAGTCCTACATGCCATAGTTTTAGGATATTTAAGGTATTCAGAATTGTAATCGCCCTTATTTAAGACCTCATAGGCTTAGGATGAGTTGGTGTTTCTGTGTTGAGAAAAAAATAGCCCCATCTCTGTTGTGATTTCTAGAGTGGTACAAAAATATCTAAGTTTCCTGTATTTTACTGATTATTATGATTACTATATTACTACTATGCCCTTTTATGAGGCACTCTAATAATGTATGTGCATCCCATGACTTAGAGTTCGGAGCACCTGGACACCCTATACTAGGGCATATGAAGCTTCCACAACATTGATCTTTGGGGAACAATCAAATTTAACCTAAACCAGAGGCTCTAGAAGTCATAAAAGGAGGGGACCCTTACATGAACATTCAAGTCTACATGGATGATATGCCTATCAACTTCCAAGTGAAATTTACATACTTTTATCAAAAGCGGAACACCATGCTTCCAAAGACATCCTGTCCCCTTGACTCAAAATCAATACCTGACATAAGCATGTGTGGATGTTCTATGCAATCACTAATCTGGTCTAATTCTGTTTCCCCTTCTTCCTAAATATACTATTTAACACCCATGATAACCTAACCAACTTTATTTTTCAAGTATGAGAGCCACCAAAACCTAAGGGAAGAATCATTAAAGTATCTTTTCACTCTTTCATAAAGAAACTGTTTACCTTCATCAAAGAATTTGGGGACTTCTGTACATCAGTTGAGGAAGGGGTCACAACTACATGTTCTGGTACAACTAGAGGGACAGAAAAATAACTCTCGGTTCATGGTACCATTTACCCACCCAAGCATCTTTACTTGACATGGATAAAAGTACATGGCATCAGTACATGTGATTAGACTTAGTTTAGCGAGTACTGGACTGTTTTTCCTAATGGCAAATGTAGGCAAAGATTAAAAAAATAATAATATACAGGTTTTTTCCTGCTTTCTAGAGAATAGGAATCTAAAGCAATGTGCGAGTCTATGTTTCAATATGTAACTATGGAATGCATGTTTTAAAAAACTTTTATACATTTATTCAGTTTGGGAGGGAGCACATCAGAGGACAACCTTTGGTGTCCAAGTCTCTCCTTCCATTAGGTGGATTCTGGTGATAGAATCAAAACATCAGGTCTGGTGACAAGCACTGATACTTACTGAGCCATCTCACTCTTTCCATTAAAATAAATCTCACAATTAAACAACATATCACCATCAATTCCTGAGATCATTTTGAAGCCCAGACGAACTAACAATCCCTTCAGCATATCTCACAAACATATTTCAACCTCCATCAATTGATACATTGTGATTCTGCATTCACCACAAAGAACATAGAATTTTAGCCTTGATAACATATACATTTTACTGGGGAAGTGAATGTAGTATGAGGCATATGGTGTAACTGTATTGATCCTTCATCCTTTGACATACAACAATAATTTACTGAAGAGTGGAAAGCAATAATAAGCATATTGTGTCTTGTTTCTCCTTCTAGTCTTTTCTTACTATTCTATGAACCTTTGTATTCATGTGTTTTGTGGCATCCAATTTAAAACCAGCAGTGATGTGGAAGAATGATTGTCTGGATCCTGTTGATCATTCAAGTCCTTTAACACAGTTCTACATGAGAGTTGCTTTAAGGGTGATGCATACTCTAAAAACTGGGTAGATATTCTGGGTACTTATGTGTCACTCTTTCAGGGTGTATAGCTCACAAGGTCTCTGCACTTCTAAGGGCCACATCTGTATTGCCATTAGACATCAATCTAAGATCTCCCCATTTGTAATTGTCTTTCGGCCAGGTGTGAAGGTGAGTGTCCCAACCCTAAGTATCTGTGAACTGATGAGAAGTACTGGTACTTCCTTATAATGACTAGGATGAAATGTGACACTGATGTAACAATACCTGTCCTGGGCTATGTCATAAAGTAGATAGTACTTAGGACTTTTACAGACTTGCAGATATCCTGACATGTGTTTAGAGACTCAGGATAGTGGGCAATATGTCTGGGTTCACATCTTGGCTCTTCTACTTAAGCATATTCTCTCTCTCTCTCTCTCTCTCTCTCTCTCTCTCTCTCTCTCTCTTTCTCTCTTTCTGTCTCTCTGTTGTGTTATTCCACCCTGGAATTCATATAGTCAATAAAGAAGAACATATGTCTATGCTGTTGCTGAGTCATTTAATGAATATAAACCAAGCAGTGTCAACACTTGGGAAGGTTAGATATTGTAAAATATCCTGCTATCCAAAGTCCTGAATTTTAAATTCCCAGGTCACTGTTCTTCAATGGCATATGACTGATAGTCCTAAAGGCCTACATTTCAAATTTACCAATCTCTATTGAAAAGAGGTATAGATTTTTAAATGATTTCTATGTTGACCTAAGTATACAATCAATCAAATGTCCATGCCTAAAAATAGCCAGCATTGTTCTCTAGAATATTCTAGCTACTTTACCATGGTCAGTGTATACCTGTTTAATGAAATGAACCCCAGAATTCTTGATGGATTAACATTACATATTAAAATGTCTAGTATTATAAGATCATTGAAAACATACAATCTTAATTAACAGCTCTTCACAAATATGAACATCTCTATATTTAGGTTTTGAACAATTAATGAAGACAGCTATAGCTCTGAAAGAGGTCTTCTAGTCACAACCCTGGAGCAGTTCTGGGGAGCTAGCCTCCTCTGGACTGTATTTCAAAGTATTTCATAGAGAATAGAATATACATAATATATAATAAAACATAATTCTAACAACACAGAAGTTATAAATATTTAAAGATATTTTGAGAAACATTAACCAGTCTAATTGAAGTATTCAATGGCTAGTAATGTCATACCTGGATTACATCAGTTCCCCATTATACTCTAATTCCAAAACAATATCACTGTATTTATAAGCGTAAACAAAGAGACAAGTCTCAGTGTATACTGGCACTCTGCACTGAGGTGCGAACGTATCTAAGTACATGCCAGCAGCATGTTATAGAACGTTCATTGTGAACTCATCATACTGTGACATCCAACAGCTGCTATCTAGGCAAGTCAGCTCATATAAGTCCAAGACTACAGCCTGGGTTATTTTAAATGCCACTGTACTTTACTTCATGATGGTCAACTACAAAGTAAATGTTTTCCCTACACACACACACACACACACACACACACACACACACACACAACTTGCCCTCAAGGAAATGGATGCACTACAGAATTTCTCTGTGGTGTCTATTAAATGGCAGAAGAGTGAGCAACATGAGTGAACTCAGGTAGCATGAGGTTTGTGTTGCTTACTCATGTAACTAACAGTAGAGAATGTATTTATTTTCACTGTTTACCTTCACTGTTTACATGAGAAACTATAGAAGGGCCCTAGCTTAGCAGAAATATATGATCTTCCTCCAATATTTTCAACCTGCCTAGTGCCTATCAGTTAGTGATTCTCTGGTTAGAGGACCACACTGAGAGGTGAACAAGGCTTCCATATTTTCTAGAGATGCTCAGATTCAAAGTCACTCAGAGCCAAGTTGTCACATGATGTTTGGGATGAGTAGGAACTTCAATTCCACTAGCCAGGCCTGGATATGTCCTCATCACGAACTGACAAGAACAGTAGCCAGGTGCATTGGTAATATAATAAAGATATTTTGAGAAACATTAACCAGTCTAATTGAAGTATTCAATGGCTAGTAATGTCATACTTCGATTACCGCAGTTCCCCATTATACTCTAATTCCAAAATAATATCACTGTATTTATAAGCGTAAACAAAGAGACAAGTCTCAGTGTATACTGGCACTCTGCACTGAGGTGCGAACGTATCTAAGTACATGTCAGCAGCATGTCACAGAACGTTCATTGTGAACTCATCATAAACAGTGCCTGTACATGTCATTTTCTAGGTGACATCCTCATTGATCATCTGTACAGACTTTATTAACTCTGGCTAAGATAGCGGTAATGACTACAGGATCATCGAGAACGCACTATACCTGTTCATGCCTTTCTCACCAAAGTCCTATCTTCTCTATATTGCCATTTAATTTTTCCAGAACAGATCTGTGTTCTAGTCTAGCCTGAAATTTCTACAGCAAAGAATGAACTTATGTCTCTCTTTCTTCCACTTCTCAAGGACAAGGACTAATAAGATTGAGACATCCTGGGCACATTTTGAGCAGAATTAGGAGTCAAACTCTGGGTTTAATTAGCAAACTCCACGGTTATGCTAATCATGCACTGAGGCAACTGGGCCACAAGCTCCAGCCCATATCAGCATACTAGCTTTTCTTAATACAAACTACCATATAACAAAGTACTAAAAATGTAAACACACTGTGCATAAAATACTTTTGAAATGATGTTACTGAGCCATATACTCTTCACTGCTGAATATATATATATATATATATATATATATATATATGTGTGTGTGTGTGTGTGTGTGTGTGTGTGTGTGTGTGTGTGTTGTGTCTGTGTGTCTGTATATATTTATACATATATATATGTATATATATATATATGTATATATATATATATATATATATATACACACACACATATATGAGTGGTCACACTGAAAACATGATGACCAATCACCACTGAGAAGAAAACTCTTGGAGCATAATAGAGTGCACCCCATTTTTAAATATATAGTCTCACTGAGGGTGGTAGTGAACTCCTTGTATAACAGTTCTCTGTAGTCACAGGCAGGCAGAACTGTGTGATATCCAAGTCAGAAGGGTATATGTGTAGCTAGTTCCAGGAGAGCCATAGATACATAGTGAGATCCTGTCTCAAAAACAAAAAACAAAAAACAAAAGCAAAACACTATATTGTCCAAAAAGTCTGACATCACAGATCAACATCCATGTTGAGACTAGAGTTCTTAGTGGACACTGTGCCTAAATTGTGCTGTTTTTTGTGTCCATACTAATATTGTTAAACACCTTAAAGTTTTTCAGGTTTTACTGGAAGGAGCCAACCAAGTCTAGCACACACCCAGTTCACACATATCCATCCTATCTCAACGTAGTGGTAAGCAAAGAATCTGTGATCTACACCACAACATGGGCTGTTTTCTTCCACACTTGCTAAATGTGTGCAGGCAGAGTATTAAATGCAGTCGTTGCACTGCATATATGAAGATCCTCATCACTTATTCTGGGCATTGGTGTATTCATCTGTTTAGGAAAACACAAATCAACAAACTATATATGGCTGTGGTGAGCTTTAAACACATTGTTATAGGTAAATTATGAATACTATTTTTTTCTCAAGGAATTTACAATTTTAATATAAACCAGCTGACATTCATCCCCAAAGGCTCATTTCCAGTTACAATTTTTTAAATTTTATTTTTCTTTATTAAGAAATTTTCTACTCACTCCTCATGCTATCCACAGACCCCTCTCCTCCCTCCTCCCATCCACAGCCCTCTTTCCCAAGCCACCTCGCATCCCCACATTCCCCAAATCGAGGTCTCCCATGGGGAGTCAGCAGAGCCCAGCTCACTGAGCCTAGGCAGGTCCAATCCCTTCCCACTGCACCAAGGCTGTGTAAGGTGTCACACCACAGGCACCGGATTCCCAGAAGCCTGCCCATGTACCAGGGACAGATCCCGATCCCCCTGCCTGGGTGCCCCCAAAACAGTTTGAGCCAAACAACTGTCTTCCATGTCCAGAGGGCCTAGTCCAGTCCCATGGGAGCTCCACAGCCACCAGTCCACAGTTCATGTGTTCCCACTACTGTGGTTCATTATCTCTGCACATCCTCTCATCATGATCATGATGTCCCTCACCTGCAGTATTTCTCCTCTCTCTTATCAATTGGATTCCCAGAGCTCAGCCTGGTGCCTGGCCGTGGATCTCTGTATCTGCCTCCATCAGCCACTGGACAGAGGCTCTATGATGACAGCTAGG
Organism: Peromyscus leucopus; assembly: GCF_004664715.2. Taxonomy (NCBI): domain Eukaryota; kingdom Metazoa; phylum Chordata; class Mammalia; order Rodentia; family Cricetidae; genus Peromyscus; species Peromyscus leucopus. Next base: position 7,706 of record NW_023504562.1, on the reverse strand, counting down.
TTATTTGCTAGGCTGGTCACTAGAGTAGACCAGTCCAGGCACCCTCTGGACCACTGCCAGCAGACCAAGGTGGGGGTCAACCTTGTGGACTCCTGAGAGCCTCCCCAGCACCCTGCCTCTTCCTATCTCCATGATGTCCTCATGTATCATGGTATCTTCCTTCCTGCCCTCCCACTCTGTCCCTGTTCCAGCTTGACCCTCCCATTTCCCTATGTTCTCACTCCTAAAAAAATTGTATTTTGTTTACTCAATCAACATAGATGGAGTAAACAAAATACAGTTTTTTTAAAAAAAAGTCTCCCAGAACAAGAATGGAGCCTGTGCTAGATCCTCCATGGTTGTCTTATGGCCAGCTGGCACGGGGGCTCAGGTCCTTAATTTCTTTTTCACAACAGTTTTCCTGAAAATTGGGTTCAGTGACATGGACATCTGTCTAGATAAAATAAGTTAAAACATATCCTGGTGCACAAAATCCCAAACTAGGTCACAGCTAGACGTAGCAGCTATAGACACATGACTATGATTTCTTACTTGAGGTATCACTTTTTTTTCTAAATCAAAATCCCAACTGTAAATTGGTGAATGTGTTTTTGCTTACTGTGGTACACTAGACAAAAGAAAACCAGTATTCACACAATTCACATCTAAAACATGTCTTCAGTGACTCTGGAATACATACCATGCCTGGCTTTTCCAGGTTCCACCTCTAAAACACAGTAAAGAAAACACTTTGAGACTCAAATTATGGTGAGTTCTGTTTGTACAACACTTTGGCTCACATGTTTGCTGGGCATTATTACACCAAGGATTGCCAAGCCCTTGGGTGGAAGATTCTGGATTAGTATGTCGTATGATACTGACAGAATATCTCAGGACGTCTCCTTTGTGACAAACACTAGTCTGTTTTTCACTTTTGCTGACTAGAGGCCACATCAGGTATAGCCACCACTGATGGTCAGCTAAGGTATATGACGACATGACAAAGCAACTCTATATCTGGTTACTATGATTCGTTTGTTTGTTTGAAATAAGAATAAACCTTTATTGAGCACTTATTATGTGCCAGGACACATTAATATCTTTTAATATTTTAAGGCAATTAAGTAAATATTGTTATTGCTACTTTATTGAGGAAGGCAATGTAGACACAGAAAGGATAAGTTTGCCCAAAGTCACAGAGCCAAGAACTCCCAGTTTTTCCAGACAGGAGACTTGAAGCTCAGAGCTCAGGTTGTCATACCACCGGCTTCCTTTGTAGAGTCCCTCTGTGGCCCATAGGTTGGAATTCCTGGTCAGTGGCCACTCCCCCCTCCCCCGCGCCCCCCAACTACATGACCGAGCATGTACTGCCAAAATGATTAGTCATTCCAAGGCTTTATGGCCTATGTAATCCATGCGCTGCATTAGGCAATCTATGCGCATACGTGGCATAGCTACATATGCCCTCGGGCAGGGGAATCCATAAAAAGCTAGTCACAGGGGCTGAGTGGTGGTGGCGGGGCGGGGGGGGCGGCGGGGGCGGCGGTGGCGGCGGCGCACGCCTTTAATCCCAGCACTCGGAAGGCAGAGGCAGGCGGATCTCTGAGTTCAAGGCCAGCCTGGACTACCAAGTGAGTTCCAGGAAAGGCGCAAAGCTACACAGAGAAACCCTGCCTCGAAAAACCAAAAAAAAAAAAAAAAAAAAGCTAGTCACAGCCTCCTGCCTTCTTCTCCTCCCCCCGCCCCCCCACAGATCTTCCATAGGCCCAAGCACATTTTCTGTCCCTCCTTCCCTAATAAACTCTGAGAGTGGGTTTCGTCTCGCTCTGCCGCCACATAAAACCCAACACCACGTGCTCTTTTGCTCTCCCCAACAACTGGCGCCGCCTGGTTCTCCCGCGCCGCCGGGGTTTGCTTTGGAGGGCATTAGTTCAAAGGCGGCCTCAGCTTCCCACGGGTCTCCTGGAGACTACATTCCCTGCCTGGTCCAGGGCGTCCGATTCGAAAGGCCACACCTTGTTCTGATGCCTTGGGAGTCCCTCTCTTCCGGGCACACAGTCCAGGATGCCAGCAGCGGCATCTTAGAAAGGACCTTAGCGTCTAGGAACCGGGCAGGGCGTAAGGAGAGCGAGGCCGTGGTTTTCTGACACAGCAGGGGCTGACATGGCAGGGCTGGGGTCTCCCCATCGCCACAACAGGTTTCTCTCCGTGGGCAGAAGAGCTAGAGAGGGCAGCGCCGCGCCCGCGCCGGCTGCGCGCCTCGCGAGCTAACGCCCCGGGCTCCGCCTTTGACTTCCCGGCAGAGAAACCCCGCTGCCCTGTGACTCTCCCGCGCCTCCCTGCACGGCCGCTCTCTGCGCTTGCGCAGACCGCAGACGGTAGCTCGGGTGCTCCGGGGGTGCCGCGCCCGCCCGCCCAGGCTTCCCGCGGTTTTTCACAAGCTGGAAGCATCGCTGCGTGGTGCCTCTCTTCTCTCCTGGCGGCAGCTGAGGGGGGCGAGGTTAACTTGAGGACTCCGGTTTGGACATGGCGTTGGCAGGGGCTTCCAGAAGGGGAAATACCGTTTTGTTGACCCAAAGTGGCCCCGTGGCTGGCCGGGGGCGGGGTTGTTGGAAGAGGACGTGAATTCTGACTGGAAAATGTCCCCCTCTCTTCAAGGAGGGCCCCAAACAGGCCCCTTCCGGCCTCCTCTTGAGGCCAGGATCTTAGGGAAGGGTGTGTCCATGAGTTGGGTAGGACCCCCTTACACACTCGCGCGCGCATACGCACCCCAGTCGAGGCCGAGGGTTTCGTGGTCCCTGAGGATAACGTGCACGTCCATGTGTTTGAGTCAGGCATACTGGTCTACACCTGTAGCTCCCGCACTTGGGTGGTAGAGACGCAGGAGACCAGCAGTGTGAGGCAAGTCAGGGTTGTATGAGACCCAGTCCTACATGCCATAGTTTTAGGATATTTAAGGTATTCAGAATTGTAATCGCCCTTATTTAAGACCTCATAGGCTTAGGATGAGTTGGTGTTTCTGTGTTGAGAAAAAAATAGCCCCATCTCTGTTGTGATTTCTAGAGTGGTACAAAAATATCTAAGTTTCCTGTATTTTACTGATTATTATGATTACTATATTACTACTATGCCCTTTTATGAGGCACTCTAATAATGCACGTGCATCCCATGACTTAGAGTTCGGAGCACCTGGACACCCTATACTGGGGCATATGAAGCTTCCACAACATTGATCTTTGGGGAACAATCAAATTTAACCTAAACCAGAGGCTCTAGAAGTCATAAAAGGAGGGGACCCTTATGTGAACATTCAAGTCTACATGGATGATATGCCTATCAACTTCCAAGTAAAATTTACATACTTTTGTCAAAAGCGGAACACCATACTCCCAAAGACATCCTGTCCCCTTGACTCAAAATCAATACCTGACATAAGCATGTGTGGATGTTCTATGCAATCACTAATCTGGTCTAATTCTGTTTCCCCTTCTTCCTAAATATACTATTTAACACCCATGATAACCTAACCAACTTTATTTTTCAAGTGTGAGAGCCACCAAAGCCTAAGGGAAGAATCATTAAAGTATCTTTTCACTCTTTCATAAAGAAACTGTTTACCTTCATCAAAGAATTTGGGGACTTCTGTACATCAGTTGGGGAAGGTGTCACAACTACATGTTCTGGTACAACTAGAGGGACAGAAAAATAACTCTTGGTTCATGGTACCATTTACCCACCCAAGCATCTTTACTTGACATGGATAAAAGTACATGGCATCAGTACATGTGATTAGACTTAGTTAAGCGAGTACTGGACTGTTATTCCTAATGGCAAATGTAGGCAAAGATTAAAAAAATAATAATAAACAGTTTTTTTCCTGCTTTCTAGAGAATAGGAATCTAAAGCAATGTGCGAGTCTATGTTTCAATATGTAACTATGGAATGCATGTTTTAAAAAACTTTTATACATTTATTCAGTTTGGGAGGGAGCACATCAGAGGACAACCTTTGGTGTCCAAGTCTCTCCTTCCATTAGGTGGATTCTGGGGATAGAATCAAAACATCAGGTCTGGTGACAAGCACTGATACTTACTGAGCCATCTCACTCTTTCCATTAAAATAAATCTCACAATTAAACAACATATCACCATCAATTCCTGAGATCATTTTGAAGCCCAGAAGAACTAACAATCCCTTCAGCATATCTCACAAACATATTTCAACCTCCATCAATTGATACATTGTGATTCTGCATTCACCACAAAGAACATAGAATTTTAGCCTTGATAACATATACATTTTACTGGGGAAGTGAATGTAGTATGAGGCATATGGTGTAACTGTATTGATCCTTCATCCTTTGACATACAACAATAATTTACTGAAGAGTGGAAAGCAATAATAAGCATATTATGTCTTGTTTCTCCTTCTAGTCTTTTCTTACTATTCTATGAACCTTTGTATTCATGTGTTTTGTGGCATCCAATTTAAAACCAGCAGTGATGTGGAAGAATGATTGTCTGGATCCTGTTGAACATTCAAGTCCTTTAACACAGTTCTACATGAGAGTTGCTTCAAGGGTGATGCATACTCTAAAAACTGGGTAGATATTCTGGGTACTTATGTGTCACTCTTTCAGGGTGTATAGCTCACAAGGTCTCTGCACTTCTAAGGGCCACATTTGTATTGCCATTAGACATCAATAAAGTTGCCTGGGGGTCAGAGCGAATAGCAAGACATAGCAGAAGCTGGGTGGTGGTGGCACACACCTTTAATCCTGATCACATGACAGGCAGATCTCTGTGTGTTCAGGAATACAACCAGCATGGAGACACACACCTTTAATCTCAATACCAACCATAGAGACCTAGAGGTCTGTATAGATAGGCAGTGATGAGGAGGTCATGTGGTTGGGTTTACAACCAATAAGAAGGCAGAACAGAAAGTCAATAAAAAGACAGACACACAGGAAGTAGGCCTCTTTCTGAGGGGAAGAACGGTAGTGGCAGGAAGGTTAAGAAGGTGGTTTTAAGTCTCAGCTCTTAGCTACTGATCTGACCTCTTAGTCTTTTGACTCTGCATTTGGCTCTGTGTTTCTTATTTAATAAGACTGTTACATTTACAACAGTACCTATACACATCATTTTCTAGGTGACATCCTCATTGATCATCTGTACAGCCTTTATTAACTCTGGCTAAGATAGGGGTAATGACTACAGGAGCATCGAGAACAAAACTATACCTGTTCATGCCTTTCTCACCAAAGTCCTATCTTCTCTACATTGCTATGCTTTCTTTTTTTTTTTTCAGAAAAGATCTCTGTAGTTTCTTTTGTTTTTTACTCTTGCTTTTTGGGGGCCCACCATCCAGCTCCTAAATAAATGACATAGAGGCATATTCTTTCTTAGGAATGCCTGGCCTTAGCTTGGCTTGTTTCTAACCAGCTTTTTTAACTTAAATTATGCCATCTACCTTTGCCTCTGAGCTTTTATCTTTCTCTGTTTCTATATACCTTTCTTTACTACTTACTCCACATCTTACTGTGTAGCTGAGTGGCTGGCCCCTGGAATTCTCCTCTCCTTTTCTTGCTCCTTGACTTCTTCTCAGATTTCTCCTCCAATTCATTCTCTCTGTCTTCCAGCCCTGCCTATCCTTTCTCCTGCCTAGCTGTTGGACATTCAGCTCTTTATTATACCAATAAGGTGTTTTATGGAGACAAAGTAACATAGCTTCACAGAGTTAAACAAATACAGCATAAAAGAATGCAACATATCTTTGCATCATTAAATAAATATTGCACAGCATAAACAAATGTAACACATCCCAAGCTAATAATCCACAACACAGTAGGTCTTTGGTATTTCCTTCAGTCTGCAGAGATAGTCCTGTTGTTGAGTAACCATTCTGTACACTATGAAGATTTGTCACTGTGATTGGTTTAATAAAGAAGATGACTGGCCAGGCGGTGGCGGCTCATGCCTTTAATCCCAGCACTCGGGAGGCAGAGCCAGGCAGATCTCTGTGAGTTCGAGGCCAGTGTGGGCTACCAAGTGAGTTCCAGGAAAGGCACAAAGCTACATAGAGAAACCCTGTCTCGAAAAACAAAAACAAAAAAAAAAAAAAAAAAAAAAAGATGACTGGCCAATAGCTGAACAGGATAAGCTTATGTAGGAGAGCCAAACTGAGAATGCTGGGAAGAGAAAGGGTGGAGTCAGAGGAGTTGCCAGCCCGATGCAGAGGGAGCAGGAGATGTAGGTGACATGCTAATAAAAGTACTGCCACATGCAGAGCATAATTAAGGTACATGGGTTAACTTAAAATGTAAGCTAGTTAGTAATAAGCCTGAGCTATTGGCTGACATTTATAAGTAATCTTAAGTCTCCATGTTGATTATCTGGGATCAGGGGATCGGGAGAGGAAAACTCTGCCTATAAATGGCACCCAACTTCCAGGGCCATGTTCCTCCACATAAAGCCTGAACGAGCTTTAAAAAAGGTTCTAAACACACAGAAATGGAGCCAGACATGACTTCCTAGTCTTGTGTCTCTCATACCTGCTGCAGTACAGTGACAAAGCTCCTGGCAATGGCCAGCACACCATGAGCTAAGCCACACGGTGGGTTCCCATCACACGGGGCATGGTACAGAGAGGTATCTCCCAGCAGCATACTGCATGGCAGGTTTAGGGTTTTTGCAGACAGAAAAGGTTACAGATACAAAGTAAAGACAGATTCAGATGAAGAAGACTTCTAAATGGATAACAGCATGTTTTAAAATATGCATACCCTTGGGATAGAAAAGATAAAGTGTAGAGAAAGTCCTTTAAAAAGGAATAGAGTAATTTAAAAAATATAACAAGTCACATAAAAATAGGAAATATCGGGCTGGAGAGGTGGCTCAGAGGTTAAGAGCACTGCTTGCTCTTCCAAAGGTCCTGAGTCCAATTCCCAGCAACCACATGGTGGCTCACAACCATCTGTAATGAGATCTGGTGTCCTCTTCTGGCCTGCAGAGATACGTGGAGACAGAACACTGTATACATAATAAATAAATAAATCTTAAAAAAAGATAGGAAATACACAGAGAGTATGGATCCTATATGCTATTGTGTTGTGTTTCAATTTATTTTGGCTGCTAAGAGACATTGGATTATGGAAAGTGCTAGATTCAACCAACTTATATATCTTAAAAATATCTTGACTTCAAATTTTAAGTCAAAAGATATGTTACTTTGGAGGGGAAATTATGCTTTTATTTCCACAGGAAATGAGAGGCTGTGGATTCATTCCAGGTTAAAAACAATCAGGTTTGATCGAGGAAGATCCCCTGAAATCCTGACTGCAGACATGAAGAAATAAACCTAAAAGAACAAGACACATGATGTATATTTTACCTGCTCAAATGCAAAACAAAAAATCATCTTTGGTTGACTTGTGTACAATGCACAATCCATATTTATATTGATACAGATATCGATGTTACCATTAAAAGTCTATATATTTTCAGAACAAGGGGAACAGACACCAATAAAAATAGATGGACCAAGGTGGTCTAGCATGCAAAACAGCTTCAAAGCTGCTGACTAAGATGATCCAGCCTCACAGACTACTCCAGCCAAGACTTAACAATTATCCTGATTTTCTCAAAGTTCCCTCAAAGATTAATAGTGCCCCAAGAAAACAGGAAGCAGTCTACAGAAAACAACCTCCACATTCACAAAATATTGGC
>NW_023504561.1:0-4059 GCF_004664715.2 Peromyscus leucopus | reverse complement strand
TCAATATAGAGGCTGGTCTGGTCCAGAAATGAGAGCAGACAATGTGGGAAACCATGGTTACAGTTTCCAGAGGCAAAGGGTTCTTTCATCCCCAACCTGATGGTCAGCTCTCCCAACAGCTCAGGGCAGAAACATTTTTTTTCCAGCTTCTGTTGGGTACCAGTCCCAAGACTGGGAAATGTCCCTGTGACCTAGAGTTCATCCCTCCAGAAAACTGCTGTGCAGCGAAGGAAGGTGATAAGCCAAAGGTGCAAGAGTATAGAGTATTTACCAGAGTAGTACAGGTACAAAAAGACCGAATAAGATACTCTTCAGGAGAGATGGAGATGCAGTGGGCTAACTGCCCTCCTGAAGGGCAAGCTTAATTCTTTATAGTAGTTATGGGCATTACTTGGTTTTGGACCACATGCCAGTTGTGTGGAATCCAATTCTAAATAGGTAATTGGGCATCTCCTATCTTGTTACACAGTGAATTTTACAGCATTAGATGCCTTTCTTGAGATTGGCCATTTGGGACAAGCCACTATGGTACCAGAAGTTGGCCTTTAAACATTTGTATAAAACATCACCAGTCATGGGCCAGACTCCAAGTCTGTAGTCAGGTTCTGACTGTTGAAGTGGAGGACTTTTTGCTTCTTGTTTTGCACGTCTTTTCTGTTACATCAGCAAAGTCAAATCACTAACAAGGGACTTTATTTTTCTTGGGACCTTATTCAGAGCTAAGTGGAGGGTCTTGAAGGGCCCTGGCCAGATTGCTGATTTCTCATAGGGTCCTAGGACTGTAAAGCATAAAGGATTTGGTTGATACTTTGAAGAGTTGATGGAGTAGTTACTGTATAAGTTGGAGGCCAGAGACATTACTTGCAGGTTAAGAGGTCTTTAGGCACCAAAGGAACACGAATACAGATGTTGATGGTAATGGTTAGTATCCCTGAGATGAAACCATGTGGAGCTTAATGACCTGTATTCTGCAGTTCCACATACCCTTCTATGGAGCCATTCCCCCAGACTATCTCCTTTAAATCAGATGTTGGTCCTTTTGGTCTTTTTCTTGCACTTCATACTATGTTCAGTAGAGTGGCAGAGAAACAGCATTCTTCTCCCATGATCAAGCAGGTATTCCCTTGGTTGAATGTGGTCCTTGTCTATAGCTAATTTGGCTAACAGGTACCATTTGAAGGAATGACCAAAAAGCAAGTTGGGGAGACGAGGGTATATTTGGTTTACACTTCCATGTTGCTCTTCGTTATTGAAAGAAGTCAGGACAAGAAATCAAATAGGGCGGGAACCTGGATTCAGGAGCTGATGCAGAACCTGTGGAAGAGTGCTGCTTACTGGCTTGCTCAGCCTGCTTTCTTATAGAACCAGGACCACCAGTCCAGGGATGGTAACACCCACAATGGTCTGGGCCCCCCCACTGATCACTAATTGAGAAAATTACTTAGAGCTGGATCTCATGGAGACATTTCCTCAAATGAGGCCCCTTCTTCTCTGATGACTCTAGCGCGTGTCAACTTGACACAAAACCAGGCACTACATATGCTAAGCACAAAAAGCTAATCTGGGTCCATTTATTCAGGTACCATACCTGCCATAATGCCTAGTCTCACTAAGAGGGCATCAGCTGAACAGCTCTCTTAGGTTGAGGGATTCTTAGAAGAGGTACAATGAAAGGGTGTTTATTAGGAGTAATTTGGATATTAGTTATGAATGGTATAGGCATAGAAACAACAGGCAAAGGATGGTACAGGTGTCAGCACCATTAGTTGAAAGACAGGGATGGATGCCAGAGAGGTGGCTCCACAGGTAAAAGTGCTTGTCACATAAGCCACAAGTCTGATGACCTGAGTTTGATCACAAGGATCGACACAAAAGCAAAATGCAGTGTTTTTTTTTTGTTTGTTTTTTTTTTTTTTTTTTTAATCTGTGATCCAGAATCTTTATGGTGAGATGGGAGGCAGAGACAGGATAATCAGTCAGATGCTTGCTCATGCAAGTTAGCAGTAAAATGTAAAGAGAACTAACTCAAAAGAAGGTGTAAGGAGAGAACTGACTCCTCCAGCATCGTCCCCTGAATCCTACATGCACACTGGGCAAGGAAATTCTAAAGGGTGTGTCTTTAAGGTCCAGGAAGCAAACAACTCAGAAGTCTCAGGAAGACTCTCAAACTTACCAAACTCACAGGTGCCTTAGGATTTCTATTGCTGTGGAGAGACCCTTGACCACAGCAACTTTTATAAAGGAAAGCATTTAACTGGGGCTGGCTTACAGTTCAGATGTTTAGTCCATTGTCATTATGGTTGGAAGCATGGTGGCAGACATGTTGCTGGAGAAGGAGCTGAGAGTTCTACATCTGGTTCTGCAGGCAGCATAAAGAGACTGTTGATCCACTGGCCTGGCTTGAGCATCTGAGACCTCAAAGCCTGTCCCAGTGACACACTCGGGACACAGTGTCAGTTATTTCTCCAGTACCATGCCTGCCAGCCTGCCTGCCTCCATGCTTCCCACCATGATTACAGGCTAGTCCTCTGAAACTATAAGCAAGCCCCAAATTAAATGCTTCTTTTTTAAGTCGCCTTGGTTATGGTGTCTCTTCACAGCAACAGAACAGTAACTAAGCCACAAGATATAATACATAAATCAAAAACATCAGTCTCTAGATTGGAAGTCATAGATCTTGAACAGAATGAGGAAAAAAATAATCAAAAACTTGAAATCAATTCAGAAGTCAAATGGGAGTTGCTGGGTCTAGAGAGATGGTTCATCAGTTTCAGAGCACTTAATGCTCTTGCACACAACCTGGATTCAAATTATAGCAGCTACACTGGTGGTGGTGGCGCATGCCTTTAATCATAGTACTCTGGAGGCAGAGGGTGGCTGATCTCTGTGAGTCGAGGCCAGCCTGGTCTACAAAGGGAGTTCAGGACAGCCAGGACTACACAGAGAAACCCTGTCTTGAAAAACCAAAACCAAAACCAAACATCAACAAAACAAAACAAAACAAAAAACAAACACCAAAAACCCCAAAACAAACCAAAAACAAATTACAGCACCTACATGGGGCTTAAAGACATCCTTAACTATTTATCCAGGGGATCTGGCACCCACTTCTGACCTCCAAAGGCATCAGGTGCACTTGCATGCCACACACACATGCAGCAAAACATTCATACATATGAACTAAAAATAAATAAAGGTTGCCAATCACATTGGTATTTTCTTTAAAAATAATTTAAGGATGTAATCTAAAAAAGTTGAGAAGAAAAAGTACATAAGAAAAGGCAACGAGTTCCAGATACAACCCTAACTCAGAAGCAGAAACCGGACTGTGCGGATGCAGTTGCCTCACAACGTGAAAATTAATCTGCCCTTAGATGAACACAGATTATTACAACGACACAATTTAAAACTAGAAAAACAGACCCAAATTCAGTGTTCTAAGTATGGAGAAATAAAATGTAGCACATTTTTGAACAGCTGTACCACTGAGCCTTATCTGCAGCCCTCCAATTTTTCATTCACCTGCTTCCTCGGCTAGATCTTCTGATCCTTCAGGGGCAACGATGATCTTTTCATCTCTGTAACCCAATACACAGCAAAACGGTTTGCTACTAGGTGATAAACACATGTGAATGAATTAAATTTAAACCAGGAGGTGAGGGCGTGGATCGACACTCTCTGCATCTTCTTAAGCTCCAGCAAGGCCTTTCCTCACAATAACAAAATAACTCCAAACGTGCCTGGGTCCAACCTCCCTTAGAAGCTCCCGGGCTATCCACAGGCTCCGCCCCTGCCCTAGGAGGCCAGACAGGCACCAGGAGCATAAGTGCCCTGCGCAGACGCGCAAGCCGAGCCCAAGCTTCCAGGCATTTAAGTCCGTTCTTGCACCTTCAGTGTGAGGAGTGGGACTAGCGCAGGTGCTCTCCGCACTTCTGTCCGCAAACGCTGCTTCTGCTCCGCCCGCAGGCTCCGGCTCTGGGAGCTGCTTACAGCAGCCGCCACCATCACGTGGCAATCACCGCCCAGGCCACGCCCATCACCTTCTGCCCAGGGGGAAGG
>NW_023504560.1:0-2445 GCF_004664715.2 Peromyscus leucopus | reverse complement strand
TGGAATGTAAGAATCTAGTTCAGGAGACCTTTGTGCTCATTATCCTGTTTTCTGAAACTGGATTGCCTTTGTCTCAGTTTCTAGATTGACACTGACTAACATTGAATGGGCATCACTGATGGTGCACAATGATCCCCCCTCAGGCACAACAGATATACACACACATAAACCTCTCTTATTAGAAGCAGGAAGGCCCAATTATGACTTCTATTGATTCTTGGCTGAGGTCTTTAGTGATAATACTGAATGAAGTCTATGAACCAAAGAGTTGTGTGTGAGAAGAGATTTCACTATTTCCTTTTAATTTTTTTAATTAGAATATTTTTATGAATTTCTTTTTATTTTATAATTTAATTTAATTTTACATATCAGCCATGGATTCCCCTGTCCTCCCACCTCCTGCGCCCTCCCATCCTTCCCCAGTCCACCCCCATTCCCATATCCTCCAGGGCAAGGACTCCCCTGGGAATTCAGCTCAGCCTGGTAGATTCAGTCAAGGCAGGTCCAGTCCCCTCCTCCCTTCATCCAGGCTGAGCAAAGTGTCCCAACATAGGCCCCAGGTTCCAAACATCCAGCTCATGCACTAAGGACAGGTCCAGGTCCCACTACCTGGGGCCTCCCAAACCATTTGAGTTAATCAACTGTCTCACTTATTCAGAGGCCTGATCCGTTTGGGGCTCCTCAGCTACTGGCTCATAGTTCATGTGTTTCCACTAGTTTGGCTATTTGTCCCTGTGATTTTTCCAATCATGGTCTCAACAATTCTTGCTCATACAAACCTTTCCTCTTTCTTGCTGATTGGACTCCTGGAGCTCCACCTAGGTCCTGGCCTTGATTTTCTGCATCCGATTCCATCAGTCATTGGATGAGAGTTCTACCACGACAGTTAGGGTGTTTGGCCATCTGATCACCAGAGTAGGTTAGAATTTCTTAAAATGAGTACTGTACCTATCAATATCTCCACTCAAATTCTTTCCATATCTAACTCTCACTGTCTCTAAAATTAATGACTTCATCTTTTTCATCTTTTTAAACATTTACCAGTCTCTCTCTCTCTCTCTCTCTCTCTCTCTCTCTCTCTCTCTCTCTCTCTCTCTCTCTCTCTCTCTCCCTCTGTGTGTATCTGTATTTAGGGGCATGGATATGTAACATACTGAGATCAGTTATAGTTATATATGTGTGTGTGTGTATGTGTGTGTGTATGTGTGTGTGTGTGTGTGTGTGTGTGTGTGTGTTTAGAACAGGAAATTGGTGATTAAATAACCTATCAGGATGCTTATCTTATTCTTGAAGAAAACTGAGTATGACTTTCTCAGTAGCCTTTGATTACGTGTAGTTCTTCATTTATGGGAGGGGGCCTGAGAGGTTTCCTCCTGCACTAGGGAGGTCTACTATAGGTATGAATATGGTCAAGATTTCATAGGTACAGCATTCCTGTCTTGTCTAGAAGATACCATCTCAGAATGGCATCCTGGTCCTCTAGATCTTCCAGCTTTCTGCCCCCACTTTCAGACATTCCCTGGGCCTTTGGTGCAGGCCTTGCATTGAAGATGTATCAACTGTAGTTGGGAATCCCAGGGTCACTTGTTCTCTGCATGGTTACCTATGTAGAGCTCAGCCCTAGCCTCCATTTGCAATTAAAAAACAAGAGCTTCATTAATGTGGGATTTAGAACTTTCATCTGAGGGTATAATAATTTATTTTTAGAACACAGGAAATATTTGTGCCTTGTAGGCAAGACTCCATTGTAGGTCAAAAGGGTTTCTAGCTGGGCTGCGGTATACCTTTTACCTTGGTACAATACAGGCAGAATACCATTTCGTGTCATAACTAATAACTAATTGTATTTTAGGACTGCTCCATGAAATTTTACATAATCCTGACAGTGCTCAGGTGGCCAAGAACCTTATACTAGATAGCTCTGGGACCTAGGAAAAAATCAAATACTACTGTGCTGCTAAATACGGCATGGGAAAGAAAGATTTGGGGAAAAAATGAGTCTGGCAGCACTTAGAACAAGAACTGTGAGGAATAGAAGGCCTTTGTGCTAAGTAAGAACAATGTCTATGCAGCAGTTCAGATAAGGAGGACCATAATGAAGACTGTCTAAGATTTGGGAAAGAGGAAAGACAACATGATGCCAGGTGGAGGAAGGTCACAGGAAGAGAGTTGGAGAGGAAGGAGCTGGATGACCAGGTGGTACAGCACAGGCAAGTCTCTCAAGGTCTAAGTAGATCTTTTCTTTTAAGAAAGAGCAGATGTAGTCAATGGTGAGAGAAGGCAAGTCCTTGAGGATACAGGGAGCAGAAGAATAGGGTATGGATAGAAACAGGCCCATTGAATGTTTTAGGGAAGTCACAGAAAAGCTGAAAATACCATTGTGATGGGGACTGGCAGGTCTCTATGGTAGGTGGGCAAGGTCAGACCTGGAGGAAATAAATGGTT
>NW_023504559.1:0-1247 GCF_004664715.2 Peromyscus leucopus | reverse complement strand
GAAATGGTCTCCGGTGCCAATGCGCTCAAGAGTGCTTCCTACTTTCTTTTCTATTAAGTTTAGTGTAACTGGATTTATGTTCAGGTCTTTGGTCCACTTGGACTTGAGTTTTGTGCATGGTGACACATATGGGTCTACTTGTAATCTTTTACATATTGAGATCCAGTTTGCCAGCACCATTTGTTGAAGATACTTTTTTTTTCCATTGTATAGTTTTGGCTCCTTTGTCAAAAACCAGGTGTTGATATGTGCATGGATTAATGTCAGGGTCTTCAATTCGATTCCATTGGTCTGTATGTCGGTTTTTATACCAGTACCAAGCTGTTTTTATTACTATAGCTCTATAGTAGAGTTTGAGGTCAGGGATGGTGATGCCTTCAAATGTTGCTTTATTGTATAGGATTCTTTTTGCTATCCTGGGTCTTTTGTTTTTCCATATGAAGTTGAGTATTTTTCTTTCCAAGTCTGTAAAGAGTTATGTTGGTATTTTGATGGGGATTGCATTAAATCTGTAGACTGCTTTTGGTAAGGTTGCCATTTTTACAATGTTAATCCTACCTATTCATGAACATGGGAGATCCTTCCATTTTCTAATATCTTCTTCAATTTCCTTCTTTAGAGATTTAAAGTTCTTATCAAAAAGGTCCTTCACTTGTTTAGTTAGTGTTATCTCAAGGTATTTTATATTATTTGTGGCTATTGTAAAGGGTGATGTTTCTCTGATGTCTTTCTCAGCCCTTTTATCATTTGTGTATAGGAGGGCTACTGATTTTTTTGAGTTGATCTTGTATCCTGCCACTTTACTGAAGGAGTTTATCAGCTGTAGGAGTTCCCTGGTAGAGTTTTTGGGGTCACTTATGTATACTATCATATCATCTGCAAATAGTGAAAGTTTGACTTCTTCCTTGCCAATTTGTATCCCTTTGATCTCCTTTTGTTGTCTTATTGCTCTAGCTAGAACTTCTAGTACTATATTGAATAAATATGGGGAGAGTGGACAGCCTTGTCTTGTTCCTGAATTTAGTGGTATCGCTTTGAGTTTCTCTCCATTTAATTTGATGTTTGCTGTTGGCTTGCTATAAATTGCTTTTATTATGTTTAGAAATGTTCCTTGTATTCCTATTCTTTCTAAGACCTTTATCATGAAGGGGTGTTGGATTTTGTCAAAGGCTTTTTCAGCATCTAGGGAGATGATCATGTGGTTTTTTTCTTTCAGTTTGTTTATATGGTGTATTACATTGACTGAT
>NW_023504558.1:0-59783 GCF_004664715.2 Peromyscus leucopus | reverse complement strand
ATTGCATCATTATCAACAATTGATAAATTATTTTTTCAACAAATGATTGCATCAACACATGGAACATGCACAATGCAACAGAATTTATTCACCTGTCAAGTATAAGGAACTTACATCGTTTTTTTAGGAAAATGAATGCAATTGATGATAATGCTTTAAGTACATTAAGACTGTCTCAGAAACGGATACTGTATAAAAGTCTCATTTGTAGTCTTCAATATTGCATAGAAACAATTATGTGTGCACATATGTAATGATGTAGAACTGAAAGTGTCTAATGGAGAAAAAAGTGACAAATGGGAACAGTAGGAGAAAGAAAAGGATAGGTTGAGATTATGGGGCAAATATGTACAGTGTGCATTAACCACATGCAGGAAAACTCTAAACATATGGTATATTGTTATTTCAGAATGTTCTTGTTCATTTCTTAAACTTTTCATTCATGAATGCAATATGTTTTTATCATATCCTACCCCACTATATCCCCCTTATTCCCTTCATGACCTCCCAAAACAACAGGGCTTTCTCCTAACATACTGATGTCTTTTGTTTTGTTTTGTTTTTTTTTTAGATTTTTTTAAATTTTCATTTTATTTTACAATACTATTCAGTTCTACATAACAGCCACAGATTCCCTTGTTCTCCCACTTCCTGCCCCCCTCCCCTTCCCCCCAGCCCACCTCCCATTTCCACCACCTCCAGATCAAGGCCACCCCCGAGGACTGAGATCGACCTGATAGACTCAGTCCAGGCAGGTCCAGTCCCCTCCTCCAAGACTGAGCCAAGCGTCCCTGTATAAGTCCCAGGTTTCAAACAGCTATCTCATGCAGCGAGCCCAGGACATGGCACGACTGCCTAGATGCCTCCCAAACAGATCAAGCCAATCAACTGTCTCACCTATTCAGAGGGCCTGATCCAGTTGGGGGCCCCTCAGCCTTTGGTTCATAATCCATGTGTTTCCATTTGTTTGGCTATTTATCCCTGTGCTTTATCCAACCTTGGTTTCAACAATTCTCGCTCATATAAACCCTCCTCTTTCTCGCTAATTAGACTCCCAGCGCTCCACCCAGGAGCCTAGCTGTGGATGTCTGCATCCAGATTCCTCAGTCCTTGGATGGGGTTTCTGGCACAACTATTAGGGTGTTTGGCCATCCCATCACCAGAGTAGATCAGTTCCTGCCGTCTCTCGACCATTGCCAGCAGTCTTTTGTGGGGGTATCTTTGTGGATTTCTGTGTGCCTCCCTAGCTCTCTGCTTCCTCCCCTTCTCATGTGGTCTTCATTTACCATGGTCTCCTATTCATTGTTCTCCCTCTCTGTTCTTGATCCAGGTGGGATCTCCCGCTCTCTTTCCCTCGACCCTCGCCGTTCATTGCTCCCACTCATGTCCAGGCTGTTCATGTAGATCTTATCCATTTCTCTGTCATTGGGTGATCCCCATGTCTTTCTTGGTGTCCTGTTTTACAGGTAGCCTCACTGGTGATGTGAGTAGCAGTCCAGTCATCCTTGTTCCACATCTAGTATCCTCCTATGAGTGAGTACATAACATATTTGTCTTTCTGAGTCTGGGTTACCTCACTCAGGATGATTTTTTCTAGATCCATCCATTTGCTTGCAAACCTCATGATGTCATTGTTTTTCTCTGCTGAGTAGTATTCCATTGTGTATATGTGCCACTATTTATTTATCCATTCTTCAGTTGAAGGGCATCTAGGTTGTTTCCAGGTTCTGGCTATTACAAACAATACTGATATAAACATAGCTGAGCAAGTGCTCTTGTGGTATGATTGAGCATTTCTTGGGTATATGCCCAAGAGTGGTATAGCTGGATCTTGGGGGAGATTGATTCCCAATTTTCTAAGAAAGTGCCATATTGATTTCCAAAGTGGTTGTACAGGCTTGCATTTCTACCAGCAGTGGAGGAGAGTTCCCCGAGTTCCACATCCTTTCCAGCATAAAGTGTCCTCAGTGATTTGATCTTAGCCATTCTGACAGGTGTAAGGTGGTATCTCAGAGTTGTTTTGATTTGCATTTCCCTGATGATTAGGGATGTTGAGCAATTCCTTAAATTTCTTTCAGCCATTTGAGTTTCCTCTGTTGAGAATTGTTTGGTTCTATAGCCCTTTTCTTAATTGGACTGTTGGTCTTTTTGATGTCTAATTTCTTGAGTTCCTTATATATTCTGAATGTCAGCCCTCAAGGACCTCAGCATAAATCCAGCTACTCTGAACCTGCTAGAAAAGAAAGTAGGAAGTAGTCTTGAACGCATTGGCATAGGAGATCACTTCCTAAATATAACACCAGTAGCACAGGCACTGAGAGAAACAATCAATCAATGGGACCTCTTGAAACTGAGAAGCTTTTGTAGAGCAAAGGATACAGTCAACAAGGCAAAGTGACAGCCTACAGAATGGGAAAAGTTCTTTTGTTTTATTAAGGAACAACTCACTGAGTTTAATTAATGCTATCCATATGAATATGATAGAGCTATAAGTAACATCCATAGTAGCTATAAGTAGTATACATCCACAGCTACTTCATAAGTAACATCCAACTAGCCACACTCCTAAGAAAAGTGATCCTAACTTCCTAAGAAGTCTTCCAATTCCAAATCTCCTCCACTTGGAATGGCCCATGGGGAACCCTCCCCCACCTGTGTTGTAACTTTTAAAACTTTTTAACACTTTGTTTAGCTGGGGGTGCAGGACATACATATGCCAAGGCCTGTGTGTGAAACTTAGATGACACCTTGTGGAGTTCAGTTCTCTTCTTCTAAGATGTGGCTCTCAGAAATAAAACTCATGGAGTCAGCTTGGCCAAGAGGCACTTTCACCTGCTTAGCCTTTCCCCAGGCTTTCCTGCTGTTGATTTGACTGGTTTGATTTTGTGCAGGTCTTGTGCTGGTAACTACAGCTGCTGAGAGTTCCTTTGTGCAGTGAGAATGTGTCAGTCTCCATATACAGAAGCTCATGTCTTTAACCTCATTCTCTGAACCTTACATTGTTTCTTTTCCCTGTTTCTGATGGTCCTTGAGCTTTGGGTGAGAGGTTGATATCAAGGCTGATTTCAATGGATCTCCTGTATCTTTGAAAGTGCTCATTCATTCTCAGCACTTTGACCATTTTTAATGTCTGCATTGATCATTACACAGCACACAGAAGGTCAAGGCTGAGAGCAGCACTAATCTATTGGGTATAAAGATAAGTATTATAAGTCATTTTGACAACTAGACCATTAGCAACTCAACTAAGGTCTACTAGGGCTATGTCAGCCCTAGCCATGGGCTGTTGAGCATGCTTACATGGGGTGAAGTCTTTCTATGGATCAGGCTACAAATACAATAAGAAAGCAGTTGGTCACCAAGTAACAGTCAGGCACTAGTGGGTACATCCTGCCTGGAGGGCTGACATTGTAGATCCTAAGGCCTGGTACTATGGAAGATCACTGATGCCTTTTCTCTCACTGCAGGCTGCACAGCACCTTCCTGTACTGGGTATTCTAGCCAGGAGGGAGAAGTTCCTGTTAAGTTCAAGGTTGGTTTCTCTGTGTCCTTCAACCAAAGTCCTTATCTACCACATAAATGCAGATTAAAACAAGTTTAAGTTTTGATTTTACCCCAGTAAGAAGAACCATAATCAAGAAAACAAATACAGGCATGGGTATGAGGGAAGGGTAATCCTTATTCATAGTTGATGGAAATGTAAACTAGTGCAGTTACTTTGGAAATCATTTGGGAGAGTTCTTCAAAGAATAAGAAATGGAACTGAGATATGTCTCAGCTATATCCTTCCCAAGCTTACACTCAAATCATTGTACATATTATTACAGAGACACTTGCACATCCATGTCCATTGCTGCTGTATTCACAACAGTTGAGGAAATGGTAACAACATAGATGTCTAACAACAGACAATAGGTATTGATTATGTGACACATATAGACAATAAAATACTACTCAAAGGCAAAACATTAATAATAGAATCTGCAGGTAAATGGATGGAATTGGAAAAATATGAAATTGAAAAAAAAATGCTAAATGAGGTCACCCAATTACAAAAAAAAAAAAACAACAATATTTCATGTTTTATCTCATATGTGATTCCAAGACTGTAATGTTTTGTTTTCTGTGTTTAATTTCTAAAGCAGAGACATTAGAAAAGGTTCATTTGGTTTCAGGTATTAAGAGATTGCATTTGATGAAATACAGATAATGAGTGTGGAAGGAACAGCTACTAGAGACACAAAGAAACAAACATAAATTTCCTTGATACTTTCCTCAACACCCAAGTTTTGAGCAAGTCTTCGTGTTACACTTCCCTGTCCTCTCAGCCTCAAGGCAATTTCCCACTCCTTCATAGTTTCTGACACACCTCAGAAGTGGACAGTGACACTGTCTCCTTCACAGTAATGGATGGCACAGTCCTCAGAAGTCAGGCTAATGAGCTCCATGTAGGCTACGTTGGATATTGTGTCTGATCCAGTTTGGCTCTGTACTCAAATGTCTGTCCATGTTATCTTCTTTCAATGCTTAGGGGTATTCATCTAATCCATTCAAGCCCACGTCCAATCTTCTGTCTAAACAAACTCATATGGGAAATGGGGAAGCTATCTGAATCAAATCTTTGTGGGAAATTTTTACTAAAGACCAAGGACTCCTCAGTTCAGCCAAAGCAATCTGGAGTAACACCTGAGGAGAGAATGCCATTGTCACTTCACTCTGTCTCTCTCTCTCAGGCCTAAGACAAGGGATCCACTTGCCTATTGCTGCTGCCAACAGGTAGAGCATGATCCGGCTGCAATCTATGTTGACAATCTGTGTGCTCAGGGGCTAGAGACAATTGGTTACTAATGTGGTGTGGTGGGATATGCTGACCTCCCTGAATTTACAACCACAAACTCTGTCATTTGCAATTTCATGAGGGAGTATATGTTTTAGATCAAGACCTGATCCTGTTTGAGACAAGGAAGAAAGAGGATAACTGTGTTAGGCAACAGGATCATAAGGTCTGAGTTTTAATCTTCTCTGAGGAAATGCATTCCTTTCTCCATCCTGGCAACTATGTAGACAGAGCTTTTCTCTCCCACTGAAAATCAAGTCAACACATCCAGACTCATTAAAGTGAATCACACTTTAATGGCTCATAGGGGACTTGAACCTCTTTGGTTAGAGTCAAGCATGTGATGCTGAAAAGGTGCACTGAGACCATCCTTTTCCCATCAGACACTAGCACAGAACTGCTGTGGGATGTCTTTCTGTATGCTCCGAATATGTGTTGCTCCCATTGGCTATAAATAAAGCTGTTTTGGTCAATGGCAAGGCAGCTTAGAGGCAGGCAGAAAATCCAAGACAGAGAAACAGGAAGAAGAAAGGCAGAGGCAGAGAAGACTCTAACCACAACCAAAGGAGCAGCAAGATGCCAGCAGACTAGTAATGCCACAGCCATGTGGCAACTTATAGATTAATAGAAATAGGTTAAGTTATAAGAGCTAGCTAGCAAGAAGCCTGCCTTGGCTATGCAATTGGTAATTAATATAAGCCTCTGTATGTTTACTTGGGACTTAGTGACTGTGGGACCCATGGATGGGAGAGATTTATCCAAACTGCTAGGCAAGGCAGGATCAGAGAAAATCTACTGCTGTTGGGGACTATTATACATCCCACACCAATGATCAGAAGAAATGTGGATGCCTCTGATATCAATTGAATATTCCTGGGACACACTTCCCCAAAAATGATTCTCAGGGTCTGGAGGCCAAAATATCCTTAACCTATCCTGAGAGGTAGTTCATGACCTCATTTCCTAGATAGTAGAAATAAAATTCAATTTGGCGCTTGGTAGGTTCCATATTCATTCTCTTTAATAAAGACACTCTCCAGTCTAGTAACATAGAAAATCTCACATGTCAACTACTGCCAGATACCATCTAATCTGTCAAACATTCCTGAATAGGGGAGTGAGGATTGAGAAAAAACAGCAACAGAAGAATAAACAGAGAAAGAAAAATAGAGTTGGGAGGGCTCTCAGTCAATGCCATAGCAGCCCCAAGTTTATTTCTCATAGCCTTTTATACATCAGAGCAGGGAGGAGCAAAAGGATCTCCCCCTCTTAAGGACACCATGGTACTAGGAACAAACAAGAGCAAACACCTCCTTAATTCTCAAGACATCTGACAACCACACCTTTGCCCATATATCCTGTTATCCATCCTTGAAGAGCAAAACATCCAGTAACCATGCCTTTGGTTAATCACCCTGTTATCCAGCTTTGAAGAGCAGTAACATGTTTCAATTCTCTGACCTTATGTCAAAATGAAATCAAGCCGCAAGCTGGAGTCATTGTGGGCCACAGAGGCTGTTGGAATCCCCTCAGTGCACAACTTTCCTATCAGGATTTAGATATCATTTACTTCTTAGGGATCTGTTGATCTACAGTGCCCCCTGCTGGTCCTGATAAATGGCTTCTATAAGTTTAACAATGGTCTGACAAATAGTCCTCTCACTATGGTGCCTGTTTCTTTCCTTCATTGTCCACCTGGTGATCTTGAGTAGATATTTCATGGATGGGTGATTAGTTGTGCTTCAATTTTTTACAGTGTCTCCATAAACCTCAGGATTTCCCTAGGGGTGTTGAATCCAGCTATAGCAGCGACAACTGATGATTAAATGAGTTTAAAGACAGCACAGGTTATGGGCAAGGTCTACACATACTCTACAAATCAATTTCCCAACTCCTGCAGCTGTACTTGAGAGTGAACATTCACAACATTAGCAAGAAGAGAAATCACAATGTGAAACATACAGTTACATCGATGAAATATTTTCACATTTGGGAAGGAACCAGAATTTAAGAAAATTTGGACTGATTCATATGGTTTGCTAAGTCAGCATTTGTATTGTTGATAGATGGTATGCTTATATGGAATCTTAAAATGGTTGGGTTGGTCACTTTGCCATGAAATTTTCTGGGTGGAAGATGCTTTGGCTGTGTCCTCAGGTAGCTCTTCTCTCTCTGGATCTAACATTACCAAGCTCAGACAACTCTTATTCAGGGAAGGTCATGGCTGCTAAAGATTTTCAGAGACTTGAATGTATTTGTATAAGCTTAATGAATAACCAATGTAGATCAGAATTACTATCAGCTTCTAGGAGTTAGTGAGCCAATATGATTATATATATGACTCACAAGTTTGTTCATATATATATATACATGTGATTTGTAGCACACATGTGAACCCCTAAATGTATGCTGCAAATCAGAGTGTAGATGCATTTGTTTGGGTATAAGCAGCATGATCATGAGTCAAATGCATTTCATTCCCTTGAAATATGTCATGGGTTGAAAGTTTCAAGTGTGTCAAGGTACTTCAGTTTCTGTTTCTTTATGTGAAATACTTTGACTACCATATATATTCAAGGCTTCTTACCAAGAGGGATTGCTGAAGACTAGCTCCTCTGCTCAATATATCTTGAACATGGGAGATGATTTTGCTAACATGGTTTCTTTTCCCAGCATTGCTGAAATAGGCTGTTGCCTGTTGAGTCATCCCAAAGAAAGCAGTGCAAGTACAAGACCACCAGGGTCTGTAGATTGTCACCTTGTTGAAAAACCTTGAAGAACATGCACCTGTATCTGAGTGAAAAATTAGCAAGTTTGAGGCCTTTGGCATAAGGATGAGGTGCTGTGGAAACTGATTACCAGCTACAACTATTTAAATCACATCGATCACAGTTCTTGTATAGCACTGGTGTATATTAAATTCATTTGAAACCTTCCACTACATTAGAAGAACCTCAATGATAATTGACAATCACATTTCATGCTAAATGTTTTGCAAAAGTGATGACATCACAGTCAGCATAGGTGTTGCCTTGTAAAAAAACTATGTTCCCTTGAATAACCTAATATCTCACATACTGAGGAAGGGTAATCATTCACAACATTTGCACAAGTTATAATGGAGAAAGATAAGGACTTTGCAAGTGGAATCTGATGCTTCCATTTCAAAATTTCGAATGTCTGTAAAACCAAATAATGGAGTTCAAAAAATACAAAAATAATTTAAGAACCTCAGTTTTATATATTATCATTTTTTAGATGAGATCACAACAGGAAGAGGTTTGCTGGAGGCTCAAACAACACTGTCAGCTTGGACATTCCAGTGATGCTCAGCAAGACATTGAGGCTATCATGAAAGTATGAGAACTTTTGAATCATGAGACAGACAAGGATCTTGACATCAGATATACAAAACCATGATTTGTATATGGTTTGACTGTACCTCCAAGTTTCTGTGAAGGAATTTTGTGTTGGAAGTTTGGTCCTCCTGGTGGAGTTAGTGTGATGCCCAGAGGATAGTGATTACTTAAAGGAACAGGCTGTGCTCAGAAAGAACTGTTTTATTTCTTGTGGGATCCTGGTTAGGTCTCAGAACTGACAAGCTTCACAGAGAAAGCTTGATGATTCCCCTTTATTCTCACAGTGTAGCACTCCATCATGTACATACTTGTGTATCACCATGCACCATGATGCCTTCAACAAACCCAATACTACCATGGGCCCTTAAATATAAAATCTTTGTGATACATAAGCTGTTTCCTTTAATAAAGTACACTGTTTCAGATATGTTTAAGCAAAAGAAAACAGATAAATATACCAACAATACACATTAAATTCTCATCAAGAGATAGTAGGCTGAGGCTTTGCTTGAGAGCAATGCAGAGGAATGGATAAGCATGAGTCTTGCATCCATCCTGCTTCTTAAATTCCAGTTACAGCCTTGACCCTGACCCTCATCATCTCAGGCTTCTTAACCTTTACACAGCATTACAAAGTCAACATTTGATAAAGGTCTTTCTAGGTGAACATTCTTCCTTATGGGAAAAGTTTTGAGCTCAGATGAATGACATGATTACACTTTCATTGTACAAGCAGGAACAGGACTTTGTTTAAAATTTTTCCATGTATTAGTATATTACATATTATATATAATATATATTCATTTATTACAGGTCCTTGAAATATTTGCTAATTCAAATTCAAGTTCTGTAAAATAAGGCAATTTCTGTGTATGGCTCCAAAAATGTCTCAGGGATGTTTCAAAGGTCTTTGAAATTG
Source organism: Peromyscus leucopus (assembly GCF_004664715.2). Classification (NCBI taxonomy): domain Eukaryota; kingdom Metazoa; phylum Chordata; class Mammalia; order Rodentia; family Cricetidae; genus Peromyscus; species Peromyscus leucopus. The sequence continues at coordinate 50,668 of NW_023504558.1, read as the reverse complement.
AATGATGGTAACATCTTATGGCCAGACATTCATTGTACTCTAGTTTTCCATGTCAGAACTGTACTCTAGCTTTCCATATCAGAATGTTTAACTGTAAATCTACTAACAGACTTTGTAATTTGGGGTGATTAAAACAAATGATATGACCAATTTTTCATTTTAAAAGTAGATCATTTAGAGTATCTTGAAGCAAAACAAAGTTAAGAAATGATTTCTAAAAAAGTAGTTAGCAATTCCATGATATTCTGACTCTTCAAATGAGAACTTTTTGGCTGCTTGTATGTAATCTTCTTAACTGCACACCACTTGTGAATATAAGAACATTCGTTTTTTTCTCACGAACAACAAGAGTCATGATTTAATTTTCCAAGGTATTGGAATTAGTTTTCCTGATTCAAGGTATTCATAGAACCATTAAAGTATACACAGAACCAACAGGGTAGACACAGAATCATCAGGGTAGACACAGAACCAAGATACTCTGGCTATTTCCCAAGGATAATTAAAGGGGAGGATTTAGTCTGTTGCTGTGATCATGGAAACTTAAGAGAGGAATTTCTGAATTATCTTATGACATTGTTTCATTTGTTCTCTTGAATGAAACAAGGAACTATGAAGAATGATTTTTCTCCTGTGTTTCTCTTGTGTTTCTCATAGGTTTTGTGCATAAATTAAGAAAGCACCTATGCAGATGACACATAATACCATATTCTTAACTATTATCATGCCTTCCCAGCATATTGCAAAAAGATCGAGAAGGTGGTCTGTTAAAATGTCTTTATGAATACTTTACATACATGCATGAAAAGGTCATAATGAAATCTATTATTTTATACAATTAATATATTGTAATGAAAATTAAAGTTGATTAAGAAAAATATATTCAATGACAAATTTCACTTATAGATTATCTTGGTAAACTTAATTGTAAATATCCCTTAGAAAATTGTTTAAAATATCCTCAATGGAGTCTCCCTTCTAAACTTCCCCTAATATTAATGCTTCTAAATATTTCACAGTTGGAACAAAAGACTGAAAGACTGAATACATGGGACCTGATCAACCTGTTCATCATACAAATTATTCCTCAGCCCAACTAAATGAATGATATACAGTCAGAAAGGATGAGAGGAATCACCCTTGTCCAGTTAACATTGTCTCTGATTCTGCCTTGACAGAAGTTACCAACTCTATACTGGAAAAAGCCTACATACCCCAAACTTATAATGTTATCCAAAAATATTGTGTCAACGTTCTAAAAGCAGAAAGACATAAATACTTGTGCTTAGTTTATTCTTACATTTGTGTTTGGAACAGGACACCATCTCATAGGAACAGTGTTGTTAACACTTAGGGTGGGGCTTCCTAATTCAGTTAACCTACTCTAGAACTTCTCTCACAGGAATGCGCAGAGCCAAAGCTGATCTAAATAGTCCTTCCAAGGCATGCCCAAGACTCATTACCCAGGTGAGTCTAGGTCATGCAGTTAACGACCTATGTAAACACAGACCACAATCAGAAATTGCTTTTACACTTGAACAAAGAGCAGTGGGAAGTGTGAGGATAGTCCCAGAGTGAGGAAATGCATAGGATAGAAGTTAAATTGGTCAAATCTGAGCCTGGAATATACCTCAGGAAGAGGAAGGGAAATTTTAGATTTTTAGGATTCTGGAGTCTAGGAGTTTGGTCCTGCCTCTCTCTCTTCGTTCCCTCTGAATCTCAAACACTGTCCTTGAAAGGAATCCCACTGAAGTTCTGCCATAAGCACACAGAAGAAGGCACTATGCATGCCTGAAAAGCTAATTCACTTCACTTCAAGGTAAATGACTCAATCTACATTGATTAAGAGAGTCAATAAAAAGACATAAACTGAGACAGAGGAGTGATATTGTTGATTTAAATGACTGAAATATTAAAGTAGCTCAGGACCAGAGTGACTATTAGAAGCTGAAATAATTTTGAAGTTAGTGCTGAAATGGTCTGTATTTCTAAGAATAATTAGTGACATCTCAGCTTCAAAAAATGGACCAGCCATAATGAGAGTATGAGTCAGTGATCTGCATTGAAAATGACACCTGAATTACAGCAATAAAGAAAAACTGCCTTGGTGATGTCATATGGGACAATGAGCAATGAGCTGATGGAAACTAAATATCAACTTTGTTGTTAGTAACAAAGACTTGTCTGACTGTATCTATACTTGAGGATGTCTGGAAGGGAGCACTTTCCTGTGATGACTCTACACATGTCCCTAGAAAATATGTGAGCACTGAAACATTTAGAAAGCTCCATAGATTCCTACCTGCTTATTGTCAATGCAGGAAGACAGAAATGATAAGACATGGAATCAGTTTGCAGCAAGCAATTGACCAGAAATTTTTGAGAAACTCCAACCAGGCTGTACATGTACATGCCAGAAACAAACACATTTTGTCTCTCCACAATGTTCTGATGTCTTGACTAACAATCAATACACAAATGTATGTGGAAAGATTCCAGTGTGTTTTGTTCAAATTTGCTTTATTTTAAAAAAAAAAAAGGTTATTACTCTCATATATAAGCCAGCCATGGCATAACAAGTTGCAGTAAGACTAGGTACCTCCTCTCCTATTAAGGTTGCATGAGGCAACCCAGTAGCAGGGAAGGGTCCCAAAAAGCAGGAACCAGAGACAGAGACAGCCCCTGCTTCTTCTGTTAGGAGTCACACAAGAAGACCAAGCAACATAACTGTAACATATGGGAAGAGAGCCAAGGTTAGTCTCATGCAAGTTTTCTGGTTGGCAGTTGAGTCTCTGTGAGTCCCTAAGGTTAGTTGATTCTGTGGTTTTTTTGTTTTGTACTTGGCCCCTCTGACTCCCATAATCCTTCCTCCCCATTTTCCACAGGATTCCCCAGGTCTTCCTAATGTTTAGCTGTGGGTCTGCATCTGTATGAAGCCTATAAATCTGGACTAGGGAATGACCTATGGGTATAGCAGAATATCATTAGGTTTCCATTTCATTAACTTTTTCCTTCTTTTGCCAGTCATGTGTGGTTCTATCCTAGGTCTCTGGGCTGTCCAGCCTCTGGGTTGTTGCCCTCCATCCTGTGTCAGGGATGGAATGCCTCTCATAGTATCAGTCTCAAGCTCGATCAGTCAAATTATGTTGGTCACACCCATAATTTCTGCTCTTTCTTTGTCCCAGCATGCCTTGTAGGCAGGGCAAATTTTAGGTCAAAGGCTATGTGGCTGGGTTGGTGTCCCAGTCACTCCAATGGAAGTCTTGCCTGGTTACGGGAGATGGCCAGTTCAGACTCCATATCCCCCAATGCTAGGAATCTTAGGTAGGTTTACCTTTATAGATTCCTGGGAGTTTCCATTCCACTAGGTTTCCAGCTCATCCCACAGGTGCCCTGATTCCAATTGTCTATTCCAGTACTCCATCCTCCCCCAACCTGATCCTTCCTGTTCCCATGCCTATCCCCCAATCCAGACCTTTTCCCCATCCACCTGTGATGTCTGTTCTATTTGCCCTTCAAGTGAGATTCATGTGTCCCTGCACTGAGCCTTCTTTGCTACATAGGTTCATTGGGTCTGTGGATGGTAGCACAGTTATCCCTTATGTTATGGCTAATATCCACCTTTGAGTGAGTACATACCATGTTTGCCTTTCTGGGTTACCTCACTCAGGATTAGTTTTTCTAGTTCCATTGATTTGCTGGATATTTTCATGATGTTATTGTTTTTAACAAATGAATAATACTCTGTTGTGTATATGTACCATATTTTCTTTCTTCATTCTTCAGTTGATGGACATCCAGGTTGTTTCCAGTTTCTAGCTATAACAAATAAAACTGCTGTGAGCACAAAAAAAGGTTATTAAGCACACATTTTCCCTCTCCCAGCAACTCCCAGAACCTCTGCACCTCCCAAAAAAACTAACTCTACAGTCTCTCTCTGTCTCTCTCTTTGTCTCTCTCTATCTGTCTCTGGCTCTGTCTCTCTCTCTCTCTCTCTCTCTCTCTCTCTCTCTCTCTCTCTCTCTCACACACACACACACACACACAGCAATCACACACACACAGCAATCAGAAGAACACCAAATCAGAAACTAAAATATACAAATAAATGTTGACAAGACAATAAAAAATGCCCAAACACACCTGTATGAGACAAAGACACTACAAAACATCACTGTGATGGTTTTGTTTTGTCCAATCCCTGGGCATGGAAGTTACCCTAAAGTGTGGTTATTAAAGTCAGTGAGATTTCTTGGAAGACTACTAACTTTTCCCTTGTAAGTGGGTACAATTAACAGGTAGCTTCTTGGTTAGGAACAAAAGCCCAAGTCCTCTTCCTGCTCTCAGCACTGGGACCCATCTGGTTTGAGGCTATTTAAGTGCTGCGCTTGCTTCCACAGACTCTGTGAGTTCATATGAGCATCAGTCCTAGTGTGATGGAGGACACTGTTTCTGTGGAGTCATCCATCACCTCTGGCTCATGCAATCTTCCCACCCCCGCCTCTATACTGGTCCCTCAGTGGTTAGGAGACAGTTTGATGAAGACAACCCATTTAGGACTAAGTGCTCCCATATCTCTTACCCTGTACATGGTGTCCATTCTGGCTTTCTAAGATAGTTCCCATCTACTGAAAGAAGTTACTCTGATGATGGATGATTTGGCATTTATTAAGTATATCTATGGGAATGTTATAGGAAATATTTTATTGCTATATTCCTTTATCAGAAGAGTAGTATTTGATTTTCCTCTAAGTCCGTGGCCTATATACTTCGATTATTAGCCATGAGTCTTATATCAGGAAGTGGGCCTTAAATCTAATCACAGAATGATTGATGACATCACCAATGTTTGAGCCCCTATTGCACCAGCGTGTCTCACAGCCAGGTCACCTTTGTAAGTCACAGGGTTTGTAGCCAGGTTAATTATTAACTTTCTCATCCAATGGCATGCAAAGTACTTTCCAGTACTCTGAATATTAGTCAATAGAAACAAGCCTCTAGGTAGACACCAGTTCTACTTCTCTGCATTCACTAAATCCAAAGTGTTGTCTTCAGTCAGGTGGCCTTATCATCAGTTTGAGGAGAGCAACCAATAGCCTTGGCAATATCCTGAGATATTTGGGGGGATAATGGGTCCATGGGACTCCTATGTCCAAAGACTCAACATATGTGTGCTGATTCACTGATGCCATCTTCCCCATATCGACTTGTTAACTGAAGGCAAACATTACAATAATTTGGAATAAACTGCTGTGGGGATGTGACACCAAAACCTGGGTGAAACCACTGGTCTGAAGCACCTGGTTAGGCACCAGATACCCTTTATGTTTATAAAGCCAAACAAAGGCAGACACTTATTTCTGAACATCTGAAAAGGGACCTAGCAGGAAACAAGGGCTCTGAAGCTCAAAGACAAGAGGAAACCCCAGAGGCTAGCAGGAAAGATGTGCTGCACCCACTACCACCCTGTCCTGTATTAGGAAGAAATGGAGCTGAGAACCAGCCTGAAATATTGTACAGCTGACAACCGAGGCTGTGTCTCTGTGCTCTCCGAGCACAGTAGTATGTGGCAGTATCTGCAGTGTCCACACTGGTGATCTTGAGGAATACCTGGTTTTTGGAGGTGTCCTTGGAGATTGTGAGCCTGCTCTTCAGGGATGGGTTGTAGTACTTATCATCATTCCACCAAATATGTGCCAGCCACTCCAGATTCTTCCCTGAGGGCTGGCGGATCCAGCCCACACCCATACCAGAAGTGCTCAGTGAAAACCCAGAGAAAGAGCAGGTCAGACTGAGAGTCTGGGAGGGCTGCAACAGCCCAGGGCCAGACTCCCTCAGGGTAACCTGAGACAGGACATCTGTGGGGAAAAGAAAGCAAAGGGTTAGGTTGGAACAGGTTGAGCATATGGAAGTTCATCCCTTAGAGCCTTGGCACTCACATGCAGGGACAATCAGCAGCAGGAAGGAGGAAGCAAGCCTGGCCATGGCTGCACACCAGTGAGAACCCATGCCCAGCTTTGACTTTTCAACCCAGGGTTGGGTGGAGCCAGGAGAGATTTGCATTCCCTCTCCAGGTGCTGACTCTGATGGTGGATTTAAGATTTAGGACTCAAGAAGAACCAGTCCATGTTGGGGCACACAGGAGTTCTCTGGGGAGTTCATGTCTGCACCCCATAGAGAGTAGGTACACCTGAGACCAGGGTCCTCAGTACACAACACTTCCAGTGAGTCAAATGCAATGCAGCAAAGTTGAGAGGAGAGACCCTCGCTCTAACATGAAGGGTTCTGACTCTGTCATCCTTCCAGGGTTTGTTACACTGCATTTTTGAATGGAAAACACAAAGAACTCAAAGTGTTGATGTCTCTACCACGTGCATGATGCACTGTGACTGGGGCTAAAGAAGAGTTTCTAAGTGTGTCCTCTTAGTACATATTGTTTTTCATAAGAAAGGTACAGAGATTCTAGACTTCTTATATAGGGTAAGAGTATGTGCCACTGCAGACTTGCAATTACAAATGCTAGCTTTGAATGGAAGAGTGATGTTTTATTGAATTTATTGATCTGTCAGTTTCCTGCTTCATATATTGTGATTTCTGCTTATTCATTAGTCAGTGCCTTCATCTTCATGCTGGCTGCTGTTTCTGATAACTTGAAAATAACAGCAGAAAATAAAGACTGCAGGCAGAGACGTGGTTTGTTTGCTCAGTTCTCTCTGATTCCAAGCAGAGCAGGTCAGAGGATGCTGGAAGTCACGGCTCACAGGCCCTTTGGATGTTCTTCACTGATGCAGAGTCATTCACTCACAATGTACTCTTCCCTGCTCTTGTCACTATTGGTGTTTTAATACTTATAAGGAATAGATTTGCCTAATGTTGAGTAACTTGTGCAGTGACTTGTTGGTGTGAGCATGATTGAATACATGAAAAGATGTTTGAGTGGTCTATTGATTTCATTAAAGAAAGCCACACCAAACACAATCAACTCATTTTTATGACTAAAACTTACTTGTGTTTTTAAAATGCTTAAAAGATAAAGATATCAAGATGTGTCCAAACCATGAATATATACTTGCCACAAAGTGTAACAACACTGAAAAATTTATCCAAACCCATAATGCTGAGTGCAGGCCGAGGCACTGAACTCCTTGGTTAAGATGGGCAATTAGAGCTGCACTAAACGTGGGTTCCTTTTCCAGGGGATGTCAACATTACAATGACTTTTAATCTATGATTAAATTATGTGTCTTGAAATAGGAAAATATCTGATATTTTTTCACGAGATTCAAAGATGATAACAAACATCCCCATCAAAGGCAGGTAGTAGAAAGGGTCCATAAGTAGGAAAAGATCCCAGAATAGATGATACAGAGATGAAGTTTAAACAAAGGGTCCAAATGGACAGAGATTCAAGGACAGCTGGTTCCTGAGTATGGGAAAGGCAGGCACTGACTCTTCTGAAGAGAGAACTTCATTTCTAGCCAGGAACACTGATTGCATTTCAGGTGTTTGTCCATGGAGGGAATAAAAGTGTGATGTTCTGACTTAAGTCTGTGATATGAGCGGCAGTGGATGTAGACATTTTCTGAATATTTCAGATATACATGGATTACTTCTGGGTCTGAGTCTTAAAAGTGCAGACAGGTGTGAATTACACAGTCCAAAAATTAAATTACCTAGTTTTAATCCAACAAGATTTTATATAAATGTAGATGGTAAGCACCTTGCCATTGGGAGCTCAAAATTGAGAAGATATTGCTCTGAATTTGGAGCAGAATAACTCATCCATTCAGAACATTACACTGAACTGCTTTATAGCTTTGAAAATTCCAGGCCTCAGATACATACAGGTTGGGATTTTACTTACTATATTTCCAATCTGTGCTGTAGGCATGATTGCCCCCCCCATTCATCACAGTGACATGTGAGATGAAAAGCAGTGCAGAGGGGACAATTGTTAGATAAAATGGAACCACCAGTTCATCCTTCAGAAATTCTCAATCACCTGGATTGTAAATGGTGGTACTTCTTTGTGATTCATGTGAACAGCTCATGCTATATGTTGTTTATATGAGAAATGGGATTCAACAGATGCACTCTGTAGAGCAGCAACCAAATTCACTTTTAAATGTCATGTAAAGTCTGCTATCAGAGCCAGGACCTAATCTAATGTCATGCAATATCATCCAGCCATTAATTGCTGAGTCTAGAAAGAAGGGAAAGAAAGTAAATCTCTATGAGAAATCACCACTGATCTCAGGGATCTCTCTAGTAATCTGAAATTCTACATATCCAACATTGGAGCTGGTTCTTAACCAGATAATGAAATGTTCTGGGCATAAATCTGAACACTAAGATGGATGCAGTACATACACCTGGGACATCACACCAGACTGAAGAACTCTTCTGCCTTAAACCCAAGACAGGACAGTGATGAAGCTGATCCCATGTGAGGGAACAGATGGAGTTGGCCTTGGTACCCAGGAACCAAGTACATAGGGAACATTGTGTAAACACACTTTGGGGGCAGTGGCAAGTTGTATGGGTGAGGATATCACTTTCTCCAACTTCAGAACCCTGAATGTTCTCAGGAAGAGTCTGCAATTGATTTACTTTCTTTTAGTCCCTTCTCCTAAATCACAAAAAAAAATGTATGTTACAATTTGATATTACAAATTTGACTAAAAACTTTAAATATTTACAAAAACATGGGTGATGAAACAAAAAAATAATGAAGGCCAGACTATGCAATTATTCCCAGCTTCTCCTTCTCTCCTTCCCCTGAGCTGAATACTTCCCATGGCAGCAGATGATGCAGTGAGATGTCTTCTGTACACTTTGAATATATGCTGTTCCCTATGGTTAATAAAGGAATGAAGGAACAAAGACTGTCACTACAAAAACATGGAGAGAAATATAGAGCCTCCACTCTGGAACCCTGTTCTGAAGTCCTTCCATCTCTCCTGTCCTGGACATGACTCTCTACTGACTTGGGTTGAGACTAGATGAAGAGCCTATAAATTGCCTCTCCATGAGACGAGGTTGTCAGGTCTTAGTTTTTCAGTTGAGGGACTCATTCTAGTAAGAGATAAACTGTCTTCAGGGTGGCTTCTAGTAGGTAGCTGTTCCAGTTTTCACCTTGAACCTCCAGGGCGACATGGGGAGATCTGCTGCCACCATGCTACTGCTGCTGCTCCACAAATGCACATGGGACACTCTGCCCCCACCTGCAGCTGAAGTCACCCAGTCTTCAGGAGGACCTTCTTTAATGCTACACCTGTGACACCTGCTGGCCAAAATGTGCTACTACACCCAAAAAACCATTGCAACGATGGTAATACAAGCAAGCCAGTGTTTTAATTCAGGTGTGCTATGGACATCTGTAATAAATGAAGTGCTGATTGGCCAGTAGCCAGGCAGGAAGGATCGGCAAGACAAATGAGAGGAGAATGCTGGGAAGGGGAAGGCTGAGTCAGGAGGCGCTGCCATTCAACCCCGCCAGGAGAAGATGTAAAGTACCGGTAAGCCACAAGCCACATGGCAACTTATAGATTAATAGAAATAGGGTAATTGAAAATATAAGAACTAGATAGCAAGACTCCTGAGCCATTAGGACAAACAGTTTAAATAATATAAGCGTTTGTGTGTTTATTTGGGTCTCAGTGGCTGTGGGCCCAGGTGGGACTGGAGAAAACTCCAGCTACACAGGTAAGAGTGCTTGATAATTTTACACCTTGAAACTGATAAACAAATTTTGAATATTTCTTATATATAGCAAAAAATATTACTTTACAAGAATTTAAAAACTTTTTTGCCTGTCTGATGAATGACATTTTACTAGAAATATACAACCTTCCTAAGGCATATCTGGCCATTTTGACATTTAGCATAATAATTCACACAGCACTCAAATACTATATAACAATAATATCAAAAATGAGTCATTATTGCGACTGATACAGGATTTAAAAGATAGCAATGAAGGCTTACATAAAAAGATTATTACTCTGGAATCTTCCAACCAGGATTTACAAGGTAATGATAAAGATTTACATAACAGGCTCCTTAGTTTGAAATCTGCTAACTTATTACAAGAACTTTAGTCCATTATTATTAAATGTGTGTCCAGATTTGATTTTATTGATAATAAATATGAGTACTTAATGGATGGAACAAACTCTCCAGGGTGAAGTTGTCACTACTCAGACACTTTATAAGGAAGAAAGATTATCATTAACTGATAAAATAGTTCTATGGAATCATAGGTTTCAGAAGAACATGAAAGGTATCCAGAAGAAATTGTAGTACCTTTAACTAAAGAGGAAATTTCCTCGACTTGGAAAAACAATGAATACTGGCAGAGATCCTGCAGTGACTTTTTGGGAGAGATTAACAACCATTACCCCAAAAGCAAGAGAATACAATTAATAAAGATGACTGAATGGGTCTTTCCTCAGCCAATTTCTGGAGTCCTCACATTCTATACCAATGCAAATAAGTCAAGGAAAGCAGGATACAAATCAGGAGACTTAAGTGAAGAGCTTCAAAGTCCATACAACTCTGTGCAAAAGGCAGAACTGTATGCCATTCCTATGGTGTTGACACACTTCACAGAACCCCTCAATATAGTCACTGACTCTCAATGTGCAGAGAGAGTTGTTTTACATATGAAACTGCTGAATTTGTTCCTGATAATACAGAATTGTTCAGGATGAACGAAATGTTCTGGGTGTAAATTTGAACAGTAGGATGGATGCAGTACATATACCTGGGACACCAGTCTGAAGAATTCTTGTGCCTTAAACCCAAGACTGGACAGTGATGAAGCTGATCCCATGTGAGGGAACAGATGGAGTTGGCCTTGGTACCCAGGATGTCATAGGGAACATTGTCTAAACACACTTGTGGGGCAGTGGCAAGGCGTAGGAGTGAGGACATCAATTTCTCCAACTTAAGGATCCTGAATGTCCACAGAGACAGTCTGCAATTAATTTACTTTCTTCTAATCCCTTCTCCTAAGTCACAAAATCTATGTTACAGTTTGATAATACAAATTTGACTAAAAACCTAAATATTCAGAGAAAAAGGTGAGGAAATAAAATGTAATGAAGGCCAGACTATGGAATGATGCCCAGCTTCTTCTTCTCTCCTGGTCCTGAGCTGAATGCTTCCCATGGCAGCAGATAATGCTGGGAGATGTCTTTCTGTACACTGTGAACATATGTTCTTCCCATTGGTTAATAAATAAGCTGCTTTGGCCTATGGCAAGGCAGCTTAGAGGCAGGTGGGAACTCCAAGGAGAGAGACAAGAAGAAAGGCAGAGGTGGAAGAGACACCAGCCACCACTTAAGAAACAGCAAGATCTCAGCAGAATGGTAATGCCACCGCCATGTGGAAACTTATAGATTAATAGAAATAGGTTAAGTTATAAGAAAGAACTAGCAAGAAGCCTGCCACAGACCATACAGTTCATAATTAATATAAGCCTTTATGTGTTTATTTGGGTCTGAGTGGCTGTGGAACCAGGCAGAGCTGGAGAAAATTCCACAACAGAATGACACCTTGGGACCAGGTCTCATACACTTGCCCAGCAGAGCTGCATGGGCACAACACTGTGGATAGAACATCAAGGCCTGAGATCCCAAATCACAGTCATGTATTCCAGCTGTGAAAGCCCTTCCTATATGGGAAAGAAGTTATAGATTGAATTGCAGATGCTGCTGGTGGTCGTGATGACGATGACTGGATGTTTGATACCTCATGTTTGAAAACTTGTAGCCTTCTTATATGTATGTGCACTTGATGTTTGTCCTTCGAACAAGGTTCCATGTAGTGACTAAACATACATGCAATATCACTTAACAAAGAATTTTTACTGTATTCACACGCAGAGTCTAGTCACAGTAGCTACTTCACATGTACTATATGGTCTCTAAATTTGTATGAGGTTAGGACAGGAAATCTTAGAGTCCCCTGGGACTCCCTCCCTCCCCAGATGTTTCTTTGCACCTACTACATTTTCTATCCTGGTGAAATATGGATCTACAGCTCCCCCTGCTGGCCCTGAGCCCCCTCAAAGTGTGGTTGTTTCTGAGCACTCAGGGAGCCTGCTCACTGTGACTGCTTCACAGCAATGCAAGGCTGTGTCTTCAGTGGCAGAAGAGCAGAGCTTCGGGGTGACCTGGTTCTTGAATGTGCCAATGATATATTGATGTATTTTCTTTTTTAATATTTTTATTTTATAATTAATTTAATTTTACATATCAGCCACAGATTCCCCTGTCCTCCCTCCTCCTACCTCCCAGGCTTCCCCCCAATACAACCCCCCATTCCCACCTCCTCCTGGGCAAGGTCTCCCCTGGTAAGTCAGCCCAGCCTGATAGATTCAGTCCAGGCAGGTCCAGTCCCCTCCTCCCTATATCGAGGCTGAGCAAAGCATCTTAGCATAGGCCCTAGGTTCCAAAAAGCCAACTCATGCACCAAGGACAGGTCCCAGTTCCACTGTCTGGGGGTCTCCTAAACAGTTCAAGCTAATCAACTGTCTCTCTTACCCAGAGGGCCTGGTCCAGTTCCATCAGGGCTCCTCAGCTATTGGTTCACAGTTCATATGTTTCCACTAGTTTGGCTAGTTGTCCCTGTGATTTTTCCAATCATATTCTCAATATCTCTTGCTCATATAATCCTTCCTCTCTCTCACTGATTGGACTCCTGGAGCTCCACCTGGAGCTTGACCATGGATCTCTGCATCTGTTTCTATCAGTCACTGGATGAGAGTTCTGTCTGACAGATAGGATATTCGGCCAGCCGATCACCAGAGTAGGTCAGCTCAGGCACACTCTCGACCATTGCCAGTAGTCTATAGTGGATGTATCTTGTGAATTTCTGGGGACCTCTCTAGCATTGTGCTTCTTCCTATTCCCATGGGATATTCATTTATCACAGTATCTCTTTCCTTGTTCTACCACTCTGTTCCTGATCCAACTGGGACCTCCCGCTTCCCTATGTTCTCTTTCCCCAACCCTTGCCCTCCATTACACCACCACCACCCCCAGTTTGCTCATGTAGATCACATCCATTTCTCTGTCATTGGGCAATCCCTGTGTCTTTCTTAGGGTCCTCTTTACGAGGTAGCCTCCCTGGAGTTGTGAGTTGCAGTCTGGTTATCCTTTGCTTTACATCTAGTATCCACTTATGAGGGAGTACATACTATGTTTTTCTTTCTGAGTCTGTGTTACCTCACTCAGGATGATATTTTCTTGTTCCATCCATTTGCCTGCAAACCTCATGATATCATTGTTTTTCTCTGCTGAATAGTACTCCATTGTGTATATGGACCACATTTTATTTATCCATTCTTCAGTTGAAGGGCATCTAGGTTGTTTCCAGGTTCTGGGTATTCCAAATAATGCTGCTATGAACATAGTTGAGATTGTGTCCTTGTGTTGATGGATTTTCAGTGATAGTTCTTCACTTTCTACAGACCTTTATCCTCTTTTCTCTCATGACAGGCTCTTCCTGAAGGTTCACAGCCAGGAGAAGGCTCTCAGCTCCCAGCAGCCAGAAACCACAATCACACAGCAAAGAACACAACCATCCTTTATTTTCTGATAGGAGACCAGAAATTATCTCAATTTTTTGCATTTGTTGAGATTTAACTTGTGTCCTATGATGTGATAGATTTTGAGAAGTTTTCACATGAGAAAAAATATGTATCCCCTATATGTTAAGTGAAATATTTTCTATATGTCTGTTAAGTCCAGTTCTTCCTTAGTACATTTCAGCTCTGAATTTTCTTGTTTTTAGTTTGGAAGACATGAGAGTTGGTGTAGCTGGAAGTTTTCCTGTGTCTCGCCCAGGCTCCCACAACACATGGCCTAATTATAAAATAATCACTCAGAAGCTTATATTAATTATAACAGCTTGGCCATTAGCTCAGGCTTATTACTGACTAGCTCTTACACATAAATTGACCCATATTTCTTACTTATGTTTAGCCACATGGCTTGGTAACTTTTCTCAGTTCTGCCTTGCCATCTTGCTTCCACTGTGTCTGGCTGGCAACTCCTGACTCTGTTCTTCCTCTTCCCAGAATTCTCCTTGTCTACTTATCCCACCTATACTTCCTGCCTGGCTACTGGCAAATCAGCATTTTATTTATCAATCAATAAGAGCAACACTTATTCACAGCATACAGAACAACTTCCCTCAGCAGTGGGGTGTTAAATTAAGTCCCAAATTATTATTGTGTCAAGAACTATATGGACTTTTGTCATTGAATGTTTGTTTTATGAAATTTGGGGTCCAAAACTTTATGCATAAAGGTTTATAATCATTTACATCTTCTGGATAAATTCTTTCTTTTACTAATATGTAGTGCCCCCTTTTGATGACTTCTAATTTTAGTCTAATGTTTACTTTGACTGATATGAGGGTAGCTATACCATCCTTTTTATTTTTTCCAATTTCTTGGCTGTTCATTTTGCATCATTTTATAATGAGATCTTAGGTATCTTTACTGGTAAAATTTCTTTAAAACAGAATATAGCTGGTTCTTTTTTTATAATCTATTTCATTTGTTGTATCTTTAAAGTGATGCACCAAGGCATTTTACATTTAAGGTTAGTCTTGAAAGAGGTTTGATACCTGCTATAAATTTGATGGGTGGTGTTCTGTTTTCCTGGGATATTGGGTATTTCTTTTCTTGTTTCCATATTACCTTGAGAGCTTGATGAGCTGCTGGGTGGAGCATGGTTGTTTCTTCCTCATGTCTAGTTAGTTTATCTGCAGTCACCCTGTCTTTGTTCCCATAGAGTATCCCCTAAGGACTTTCTGCAGTGCTGACCTGGCTGTCATGAGTTTCCTTAATTTGTGCCTTGAAATACCTGTATTTCTCCTTGATTATTGAAAGTACATATAGCAGGGTATAGCAGTCTTCGTTCATGGTTGTTTAGAGACTGAAAGATTGCATTCCTTGCCCTTTCAGTCTTCATAATTGCTGATAAAAGACTGGGGTATTTATGATGTTTCTGTCTTTGTATGTGAGTTGTAAAGGTTTTTTATTTCCATGCTTTGTTTAGTTTTCATTCTTTACTTTGAACATTTGACATCCTGATTGTAATAAGCCATGGTTATATCTATTTGGAGTTTTGTTTTTTAATTTTCTTTTCTTTTTCTTTTTCTTTTTTTTTTGTTTTGTTTTGTTTTTCGAGACAGGGTTTCTCTGTGTAGCTTTGTGCCTTTCCTGGATCACACTCTGTAGACCAGAATGGCCTCGAACTCATAAAGATCTGCCTGGCTCTGCCTCCTGCGTGATGGGATTAAAGGTGTGTGCCACCACTGCCCGGTCATCTATTTGGAGTTATATACAACTTTTGTATTATACCATTCGAGAACCAACAACTCCAGTACTTCCCTGGAGCCTGACAGGACCATTCCTCCACCCAGTAATCACTGAGGTTGAGTCCAGAGGCTGCAAAGGACAGTTTCATGGAATGCCCAGGCTGCCCCCAAGTGCCACCAAGACTGCACCAGATGCCTTCACAATGAGCATCTTCAAACAAGAAGATTTTGGGTCAGGAACCTGTCAGACATACCCACCATCCTTCTCACTCATATCCACTCATATCCAGCTTCACTTCCCAATAAATGATCCATATAAAAGACCAAAACTGAAGACACAATTCAGCCCCTATTCCAGGGAGAGGGTTCTGAGTTCAATGTCAATCAATGAAAGATGTGGGAACAAGACTGTCACTGTGTAATAATTAAAGAGACTAGTCAAAGATAAGCACTATTTAACATTTGGCAGAAAGAGAAACCAGCATAGAGAAAAGGGGAAAAAAGGTTGACTTTCTAATTTGGTACAAGACATTAGTTTATAAGGTCCCTGGCCTTGAGATGTTTCTTCCCTCTTTCTCCTATGGTCAGGTACTCCAGAGAGATTCTTCATGTTCTTCTAGAATATTCTATTCCCTAACCTTCCCATCCTATTGGATAAAGATACAAAGTTTCATCTAAAGAAATTTCTGGGGCTTGAGACTGCCTCCTTTTGGCTTTATTGGTTCAGTCACAGAGCAGACAGCTTTCAACTCTCAACTCTCAGAAATGTGACAACTAGACAAAAGGAACCAGACCCCCCTAACTTTCTGTGACTCTATAATGAGCTTGAAGTGCTCCTCATACTCAAAGTGGCCATGATGATTTTTTTCTTACAGTGGGAACCTGAGATCTCGGCTCCTGTGTAAGAGCTGCAGATTCATGGCTGAGCTGGTTCATGAGCAAAGGGAGACCATATTTGCATATCTTCTTGCTATAAAGCAAGTTTTATGTCAGAAGCCTCAAAGACGGTAGAACCATAGCTGGTAGGGTTTCAGGGGTCTTGATGGCTTCTTCACATCACAAACCATGTCATTGAATGTGTAAATTGAGGAAGAACTGCTGTCTCACAAGAGTTAACCAGGGTACCCAGAGCTCTGAATTTCATGAACAGACCTGACTGTTCTGACAACTAACTCCAGGACAGAGTGGGCCAGACAGTGAGGCCTGTGATGCTATTTGTAAGTAATGAAAATATAGACTACTTGTGTATTTTGTTTTCACTGACACTGCAAAGCCAGGCAGGGCTGTAGGCCACATGATCTTGCTCCAATAGTAAAGGCTGAATATTTTCCTTTCAGGTGCCTCTACTCAGCTAACTTCACCAAAGGCCACACAGAATGTCTCATTCCACTCTAAAAGGAACTAATTAGTGTGTAATTAGTTCCTTTGGACTCTAGTCGTCCTCCGTGCTATAGAGTGCTAGATCTGGTACATCACTTTAGGTGTGTGTGTTCATCTATGTCCCTACCACTATCCATGACCTCCTTTATGAATGTTATGGCTGTATATTTATGCCTGCATACCTCAATTTTCATTTCAAAATATTTACTTTTACATCTGCAAATTGATGTTTAGGCTTATTTTAACAGTTGCATAAAATTTTTCTTTCCACCTATTCATGGTTAACATCACATGCATAAGAATGCAAGTTTGATTATACTGTTTAAAAATAGTAAAATAAATAGTAATACTATTCAAAATTATTCTTGACCAAAAATAGAACACACTAAAAAGTATATTCATGTATCTATTGTCAGGCTTTGTTGAGGGGTTTGTGCAGACAATAGTGCTGTGCTTAGCATCCACAGAAAAGTTTCTTATTACATTGGGTTAATACAGAAATATATTACTATGCAAACTTCTGATAACATATTATAGTGAAGTTTTTTTACCCTAAATGGGAGAGTTATATCAACTCTTCTATGGCTCACAGAACACTGGAGAATAGAGGGCAGAAAACATGTAAGTGTAAAAGAAAGAAAATATGTGCATCAGAGATGTTTCCTATACATACCATAGCTGTGCACTCATGAAGGACCTATGGTCATCTGTATGACTCCTGCAGAAGACTGAGCACCTCACAGGATCCTCATGGACAGAGGCACAGCCCACAAGGCCTCACCACTCTTGGAAAGATTATTGGCAAAAATAATGGCTGTAGGGAAATGGGCTACCATTTTCTTCAGTCATACATCTAGTGGTAACACTCTCAGGATATCTACTTGCCAACACTTCCACCCACACTCAGTCAAGAAATTCTAGTTAAATGCAAGAGGTCACAAGAAGACAAAGAACTAAGAGTGGGGCATGTTGAAAAAAACATTGTAAGAAAAAGAAGGGATAAGAAAGAGAAATGAGAGTGAAAATAACTAAAATCCTTTACACATACATATAAAATTGCCCAGTAAATATTTGAAAAGTGAAAAACAAAGAAATTTAGAGACAGAAAAGTGTTAAGTTCAGATCATCTTTGATGTTGAGATGTTCACCCATAGGAAAGGAGGCAGGTCAGATGTGAAATGAATTGCAAGCAGCAATTTCAAATCAGCATGGGATTGCAAAGATTGTAACACGTATTTGGCCGAGGGAACTCACATTCACCATAAGACATTCTTAGCATGATGCCATCCATATTAGTCACACAGCATCATATTTGTCCTAAGAGGGACTGTCTCCCAGAGGAACCTGAGTAATCAGTGTTCTGTGAAGAGATATCTCAATGATATTAGTCCATGGGAATTTCCCTAGTGCCAGGTCCCATCCTGGTTATGGTTCAGCCATTTATCCAAAACCAAGTGCTCTACAGCAGCAGCCTGAACCCCATGGAGATGGGCTGTGGGAGGTGATGGTGTCTCTGTGCAGGTCTGTGTTCAGTGACAGGCTTGTACTGTAGACAGGGTATCAGGAAATGATGGGAAAGCTGTGAATAGTGAGTCAAGGATTATTTCTAAAATTCCAAACTCTCTTTCAATCCTGCCATTAACATGAACTGGCTCTTCAAATAAAATATGTGAAATGAAAATGGGAGAGCAAATCAGCTGTCTTATAGGAATTATATTTAGAAATTATTTTCAGTTTTTCTTTACGTTTTTCTCTTGTTGAAAATAGATTTTCTTTCATATACAATACTTTGATTACAGTTCCCCCTTCCCTTACTTCTTCTAGTCCCTCCCACCTCTCTGCTCACCCAGAGCCACACCCATTTTGTCTCTCATTAGGAAACAAACAGGCTCCTAAGGATTAATAATAACAGAACATAAGATAAGCAAAAAATGAACAAATGGAAACAGGACAAAAAAAACAAACAAGAAAAAGAGCCAAACAAACACAGAGATGCAGAGACACATGCATTCACACACTCAGGAATCCCATGGAACCCAAAACTCAAGGCCATAACATACACACACACAAACACAAACACACACACACACACACACACACACACACACACACACACACACACACAAAGGATCTGTACAGTAGAACAAACAAACAAACAAATGCAATGCCAGGACTTAACATTATGAGACAAAAAAAATTCACACAAAAGATGCCATGGGGTTGATTTTGTGTTGGGCAGCTAGAGCTGAGCATGGGGATATACTTAAATATGGTCTGTTTCCCTAGTGAGACTCCCTCTGAGAAAACAAATGTTTCATTTGCAAGTGGCTATTCGAATTTATACACGATCAAAAATACCTTCACCAAAATACCCAGTATTGGTAGAAACATATTCTCACATTATCATCAACATGGGGATGTTCAAGTCTTTGTTGTCAATCAATTTATAACAGTTCACTCTTTGAGTTTTGGAAGCAGATTAACCAGGAAACTTCTGAATATATGAGAATGAATTCATAACAGAAGAAGTCAGATCAGGAGCTGAGAATCCACAGTACAAGACACAGGGAGGACACTGCCCAGCTCACACTGAAAGTCATCCCTTAACTCCAGATGAGGGCCTGGGATCTGAGTTTAGTGCACAGGGGACAGAACTGAAATTATCTAATTGAGAAGAGAAAAAGAAGAAACAATGATGAAAGGAAAGAATTTGATTATAAATTCAAGTCTATCATATGGTGATATTTTAATTGTACTGAAATGTGATTTTATTTGTATGTTAATAAATAAAGTTGCCTGGGGGTCAGAGCTAATAGCAAGCCATAGCAGAAACTGGGTGGTGGTGGTGCATGCCTTTAATCCCAGCTCTTGGGAGGCAGAGCTAAGCAGATCTCTGTGTGTTCAAGGATACAGCCAGCATGGAGACACACGCCTTTAATCTCAATATCAACCACAGAAGACCTGTAGGTCTGTACAGACAGGCAGTGATGAAAAGGTCATGTGGTTGAGTTTACAACCAATGAGAAGGCAGAATAGAATGTCTATAAAAAAGACAAATAGACAGGCAGTAGCTCCCTTGCGGAGAAGGACAGAGTGACAGTAAAGGGTAAGGTTTTTAGCTCTTAGCTATTGCTCTGACCTCTTGGACTTTCATCTTTGCATTGGCTCTGTGTTTCTTATTTAATAAGAGGGTTACACCTATACTATCACTTCTTAGCTTTATATGTACAGTCCTCAAGAAGAGGAGAGGGGGTTGGGAAGTCAGTGGACCCTTCCACTTGGATCCCTTGAATTACTAACACTGTTCCAATCGAGGGTCTGTCCAATCCTCAGTATGAGGAGAAAGTCTGAGTTTCCTGAGCTTCCTACGCAGCTGATCCTGGTGACCCCAGGGAATCACTCTTGCCCTCATAGATGCTTTCTAGATTTTGCTCAGGTGAGACAAGGTGACATATTTGTTTCAAGAAAATCTAATAAAACGGGATTTTTTTTATTTAGAGACATGATCAATTCCTACAGTCTATAATTATAAAGAAGATCCCCAGAAAAGCAACAGATGGAGAGGGCAACCAGATAACAGAAAAATAACCATTAGCCTGCACCTGGGCTTTATGTGTGCTGAACGCCCCCTGCTGGTCGTTGATACCTGGCAGGGAGAATTTGTCTGGGTTCCTAGTGAAGACAAATCAATCACTGTGTCTCACTGGCACAGTAATATGTGGCTGTGTCTTCAGTTTTAAGATTGTTCATTTGCAGGTAGGCCATGCTTTGGGAATCATCTCTGGAGATGGTGAATCTGTCTTTCACTGAATCAGCATAGAAGATTACATAATTATTACTTTTAAAGCCTATGGCAGCAACCCATTCCAGACTCTTCCCTGGACCCTGGCGGAACCAGAACAAGGCATAGTCACTGAAGGTGAATCCAGAGGCAGCACAGGAGAGTTTCAATGACGCCTTAGGCTGCACCAATCCTCCACCAGACTCAACCAGCTGCACTGGAAAAGAAATTAAATATTTTTTAATTTCCTAGAGATAAATCAAAATGAAAACACAACACAACAAAACCTCTGGGACAGATTGAAAGCATCCAAGGAAGTAAATGTCTACTTTTGTGTATTTTATTTTTCTGTGTCTGTTTGGATGATGTTCTGATTTGAGTCCTTCCAAAAGGACCCTGGAAACTGCAGATTCAGAGGATATGTGATTTTCTGTCTCCACAAGTCACACACACACACACACACACACACACACACACACACACACACACTTCATCACAAGTGACTGGACAGGGCTTTACCATCATCAGGGCTGTCCTGCTGCTGTCAGCATGAATTTCTGGGACCATCAAACAATGAAGAATTTCAGATGCATGGGCTGCTGTTGGCTCAAGCCCTTCATATCACGTCCATCTCATGGCACTCATGCCCCTCCTCAGAGACACATGAGCACTGGATCTATGACTGTGAGAAATATAAAACTGAATTATGTCCACTCCTTCACCAGCAGTCAGGCTGCTCTTCACTGCCTGATTCTCACAGCAACTGATGGGTGCCTATCAAAAGATACAGGGCTTGGGGGATTAAAAAGAGGGAACCCTGCTCTTGACCCTCCAAGAGATTCTTATCAAATGTGATAACATGTCCAGCAGTGAACCTCATGTTCTAAGTCGTTGTTCTGGAACAAGTAACACAAATCTCAGGAACAGCTAAATATTTACAAATACATGTCTGATGTAACAGGACTTACATAAAATATTCTAAAGAACTTCAATTTAAAAAATTTAAGGAGGAATAATAGGGGATCACAGAGACTAAAGCCAATCAGGGAGACTTATGAGTCTGAGGTAGGTCCTCTGCATATGTTTTGGCTGTGGCTGGGTCTTCCTGTGGGACTACTCACAGGGAGAGCATGGACTGTCTCTCAATCTGTTAACTGCTCTTGGGACACTTTCCTCTTACTTGGTTGCCTCCTGCAGCCTTGACATGAGGGTGTGTGCCCTGACTTAGTGTAACTTGTTATGAGGTGTTAGTTTGATACCCAAGGGAGGCCTGCACTTTTCTGAAGGGAAACGGAAACAGAATGGGTCTGGAGGAGATGGAATGTGGTGGGGAATGACTGCGAAGAGTGGAAGGAGGAGAAAATATGTCAGGAAATAACAAAATAGAGAATAATAAAGAAATCACTAAAATGTAATAATCAGCAAGGAAAGCCCACCTCAGTGTCAAATCCATGGTGAGTTTTCCCTGTTCAGTGTTGATCACTGAGTCAGGGGAGGTGGTAACCCATCGCTGGGATCATCTGTTAAGGCTGCAGGGTGAGAGCTGGACTGGTTTTCATGAGCAAAAGGAGACTCTGCTTCCATGTAACCTCCTCCTATATAATGGGCTGTGGTGGAATCCTTAGCAGTATGAGTGGCTACAGTATATGAAAGAGACAAAACAGAGGAAATCAGAAAGAATTTTAGCACCACCTTTTATTCACTATGTATTTGGTTTTTTATAGCATCCTATTTCATGTTTATTTCTATTTGCCCCTTTTATTAAAATAGATTCTTTTATCATATAATGCATCCTGAGTACAGTTTTGCCTCACTCTACTCAACCCTGTTCCTCCCCATTTTCTCTCCTATCTGGATCCACTCCCTTTCAGTTTCTCATTAGAAAAGAACAGGATTCTGAGAGATAATAAAATACAACAAGATAAACAATAAGCAGAAATAAAAGCTATCACACTGAAGATGAACAAGATATCAAACAAAAGGTAAAGAGCCCAGTGAGAAGGCACAAGAATCAGAGCCCCACTTCCTTCTCACTTTCAGGAGGCCCATAAACACACTAAGCTGAAAGCTGTAATATATATGCAGAGGACCTTTTGCAGACCCTTGCAGGCCCCGTGCTTGTTGCTTCACTCTGTGAGTTCATGTGACCTGTGCTTGGTTTATTTAGAGGGCCTTGATCTCCTGGTGTCCTACATCCCCTGTGGATCTTGTACTCTTTCTGACTCTTCTTCCAGGGGGATCTCTGAGCTCTGAGGGATCAGATTTTATAGAGGCATCCCATTTATAGATGTGCGTTCCAAGAACTCTTTGCTTAATTGTCTAGCTGTAGGTCTAGATTTTTGTTCCAATTTGCTGCATGAAAAAGGTTCTCTGCTGATGGCTGAATAAGGCACTGATCTATGACTATAGTAAAATATCATTAGTGTCATTAGAAGTCATTTTATTATTTTTTTCTTCTTTAAGACCATTAGTATTTGTTTCACTATAGGTCTCTGGGGAGGCCCCATTGCTTAAGACCACAGACACACACACACACACACACACACACACACACACACACACACACCTCATTGAACATGGATAGGTTGAGCTGATGCCTACATAGAACCTTCACCCCTACATTAAGGTGTCTTTGGTACTGGAAGGTTCTTTCTAGGCTACCAAAAGAGAAATGTAAACAACAACCCAGCCACAAATCATTAGATCTACAATCTACACTACCTGCAAAATGTGCTACGGCAATGATGGCTCAAAAATTATGGGACTAAACAACAAATATCTGATTTGGCTTTAAGGACTGCTCCATGAGATGGAATCCATACCCAACAGTGTTTATTATGTATTTGTAATATAATTCAAATAGTCTTATTTCGCTGTACTCTTGCCCACAATCATCCCTCTGTTTTATTTGCTTTACATAAAATATTAAAATAAAACTTTGGTAATTTCAAAAGGATTAACAGTGTTTTATGAATGTTGAACTTAGACATTAAATTGAATAAATTGGTATAGATATTGCAATATGTGTTGATGATTGTATAATTACTTCTGTAGTATATGCAATAGTGAAAAAATGTGCTAAAGAATGTAAATTCTATGCAGTATTACTCTTCTGTAAAAATACTTTTAAATTCTTGAACATTTGCGTTTGTATTTTGGTTTGTTTGTTTGTTTGTTTGTTTGTTTGTTTGTTTGTTTGCTGAGGGCTGTGTTTCTCATAGCCCTCTCATCCAGCAGGACAATATTTTCAAAGGAATGAAGGAACCATGTCTGTCACTACAAAAACATAGAGAGAAATATGGAACCTCCACTCTGGAACCCTGTTCTGAAGTCCTTCCATCTCTCCAGTTCTGGACATGACTCTGTCCTGACTGGGGTTGAGACTGGATGAAGAGACTTGGAATTGTCTCTCCATGAGATGAGGTTGTCAGGTCTTAGTTTTTCAGTTGAGGAATCCATTCTAGTATGAGATAAACAGTCTTCAGGGTGACTGTAGTACTTAGCTCTTCCTTCTTTGACCTTGAAGCTCTGGGGAGACAGAGTTTTTGAGATCTCCCAAAATCAAATTCTCGGTGAGGGGTGTTTCAATAATAGGAATGTACAAGCCACTTATGATAAGCATACAATATCCCTAGGCTGTACAGCAAATCCAAATGCTTGGGAAAAAATTCCAGAATCAGAAACACCAACTGAGATATACACAAAGACATAACAGAGACTTCAAGAATCTTTCAATAATTTTTTACAAACTCTGACCACAGTTATAATGAAAGCTGTGTCTGATAAAGAATTAAGATAAATATTAACTAAGTCCTTGCCGTTTAACAATGCTAATACAGAATGCAAAAGAATACTTATGCCATTAAATGTCAAATCAGCTCCATTGGAAGAATGAATTCAGTATATTAATGGTGTTGAGTCTCTTAACTGTAGTAATGAGGCTTGAATAGGAGAGGCAATTCCCAGAGGTGGATCAAGGCGCCAGGGTACCAAATACGTTAAATGTGGTACACCAGATCATATAAGTAAAAATTGTGTATAGGGTGCTCCTAGAAGAAGTATTCCTTCTATAAATAACCCAAGTGGGAGACCCCAAACTTTCTGGATTCTGTAGAAGAGGCAGCAAAGGCCAACATTGGACCAATGAGTGCAGATCAGTAATAGATATATGAGGCAACCCTTTAACATTACGAAATGCCTCAAGGGGCCTCTTGCAGGTCTCCAAACTGATTGTGGCCCAAACATTTCCAGCTAATGTGGAGGAAATTCCTCTCCAGGACAATTAAATAACCCAGTGTCTAGTGTAAAGAGCAATACTGCACTGGATAATATAACAGCTCTGATAGATAAATCAAAAGTTCCAAAGGACATAACAAAACAAATATTTTGTCAGTCTTCCATAAATGAACAAAGACCAAAGCTTAGAATTCGAATTAAAGGCATTGTTCTGGAGGGCCTGGTAGACATGGGATCAGATGTGACAATAATTACACCAAAATCACAGCACTTGAATTGACCACTTCAAGAGGTAGATGTCCAATTTCTAGGGATTGGACCCTATCTCAGATAAAGCAGAGTTCGAGATGGGTTGAATTCATAGGGCCAGAAGGACAGAGAGGAAGGCTGAAACCATATGAAGCAAATGTAGCTGTGAATCTTTGGAGCCGAGATCTATTACAACAGTAGAATACACAGATTAAAATTCTTACACTCTAAGAAAATGAATACAGACCAATGTGTGTTTCTAGGAATAATATCATAACACGCTATAAGAAACAGTCACCGACCATTCAGGCTGTACAAAAACAAAACACAACTGCTGTTAAACACTCAGAAATGCAAACAGCCTTACCTTTAAAATGGCTAACTAATAAACTGTCTGGGTTGGACAATGGCCTTTGACAAAAGGGAAGTTACAAGCTTTAGAACAGCTGGTTCAAGAGCAGTTAAATGCTCAACACATTAAAGAATCTACCAGCCCTTGGAATTCTCCTATATTTGTTTTTTTTTTTTTTAAAAAAAAAAAAAAGTCAGGTAACTGGAGAATCCTGACAGGTAAGAAAGCTATTAATAAGGTGATTCAGCCAATGGGCTCCCTACAGACTGGGATACCCTTGCTCTCTCTGCCACCCAAAGAATGATCTAAAACAGTTCTTGACTTAAAAGACTGTTTCTTTACTATACCTTTACAAAAAAATGATAGAGAAAAATTTGCCTTCATAGTACCTAACTATAACAATTCCCAGCCAGTCAAGAGATATGAATGGAAGGTCCTCCACAGGGAATGTTAAACAGCCCTACCCTGTGCCAATATTTTGTCCAAAAACCATTGGAAATAATTTGTGTGATGTTTCCACAATCCATAATTAATCATTATATGGATTATATCGTATTAGCTGATCCAAAGTTAGGCACATTAGAAATCATGTTTGAAGAAGTAAAAAAAGTTTTGCCTATCTGGGTACTGCAAATTGCTCATGAAAAATAGAAAGAGGAGATTCTATTCATTACTGAGAATATAAGATAGAGCTAAAAAAAATTAGACCCCAAGATACAACGGAGAGATCAATTGCAGACTCTTAATGATTTTCAAAAATTGTTAGGAAACATTTCCAATTTACTGGGTATCATGGGAATACCTAAAGATGGACTACAAAATTTGATTAATACTCTAAAATGGACAAAGAATTAAATAGAACAAGAGAATTATAGGCATAAGCCAAGAAGGAATTGACTCTAGTAGAAAAGGCAATACAAAAAGTACATGTGGATCATGTGAATCCGGAACTTAAATGCATTCTGATCATACTCCCCTACAGACATATCCCATAGGTATTTTGATTCACAAGTAAGATACTGTATTGAAATGGATATTTCTACCACAAAAACCAAGTAAGAAGTTAATGACATATAGATAAGATCTCTGATTTGATTCAAAAAGGAAAATTAAGACTTCACCAGTTGACAGGAATGGACCTAGCAGAAAGTGGAGTACATTTAACTAATGAGGAAATTTCCTCACCTTGGAAAGATAATGAATACTGGCAGAGAGCCTGCAGTGACTTTTTGGGAGAGATTAACAACCATTATCCCAAAAGCAAGAGAATAGAATTAATAAAGATGACTGAATGGGCCCTTCCTCACTTTGCATGACAAAAGCCAATTTCTGGAGTCCTCACATTCTATACTGATGCAAATAAATCAGGGAAAGCAGGATACAAATCAGGAGACTTAAGTAAAGAGCTTCAAAGTCCATTCACAGAATCCCTCAATATAGTCACTGACTCCCAATATGCAGAGAGAGTTGTTTTACATATTGAAACTGCTGAATTTATTCCTGATAATACAGAATTAAGTTCATTATTAATACAATTACAGGAAATCATCAGAAATAGGAAATATCCTATATATATATACAACACATATCAGATGCCATCCAGGTCGGCCAGGACCTCTAGAACAAGGTAATGATGAGATTGATCAGTTAATAATAAGGAAAGTTCTAGAAGCCTCGGAATTTCATAAGAAACACCATGGAAATAGCAATGGTTTTGTTGGTAGTGACAATGACCTGTCTGACTGTATCTGTGCTCAAGGATGTCTAGACAGGAGCACTTTTCTATGATGACTCTGCACATGTTCTGAGAAAACTTCTGAGAAGTGAAACATTTAGGAAGGTCCACAGATTCCAACCTGGTTATTGTCAATGCAGGAAAACAGAAATGATGAGACATGAAATTAGTTTGCAGCAGGCAACTGAAATATTTGGGAAACTCTCCAACCTGGTTGTACATGTACATGCCAGAAACAAACACATTTAGTCTCTCCACAATGTTCCAATGTCTTCAATAACAATCAATACACAAATGTATGTGGAGAGATTCCAGTTTGTTTTATTTAAATTTGCTTTACTGAAAAAAAAATGTTTTTAGGCATTATACATTTTCCTTCTCCCAACTTCTCCCAGAAACTCTGCACCTCCCTACAAAACAAACTCTATAGTCTCTCTCTCTCTCTCTCTCTCTCTCTCTGTCTCTCTCTCTGTCTCTCTCTCTGTCTCTCTCTCTGTCTCTCTGTCTCTCTGTCTCTCTGTCTCTCTGTCTCTCTCTCTCTCTCTCTCTCTCTCTCTCTCTCACACACACACACACACACACAATCACAAGAACACAAAACCAGAAACTAAAATATACAAATGAATATTAACAAGACAATAAAAAAATGCCCAAACATACCTGTATGTGACAAAAACACTACAAAACATCGTTCTGTTGGTTTTGTTTTCTCCAATCTCTGGGCATGGGACTTTCCCTAAAGTGAGGTTAATAAAGCCATTGAGACTTCATAGAAGAACACTAACTTTTCCTTTGTACATTGGTACAATTAACAGGTAGCTTCTTGGTTCAGAGTGAAAGCCCAAGTCCACTTCCTGCTCTCAGCATTGAGACCCATCTGGTTTGAGGCTATTTAAGCCCTGTGCTTGCTTCCACAGACTCTGTGAGTTCATACATGCATCATTCCTGCTGTGATGGAGGACACTGTTTCTGTGGAGTCATCTAACACCTCTGGCTCTTGCAATCTTCCCACCCCCTCCTCGGTACTGGTCTCTCAGTTCTGAGGGCACAGTTTGATGAAGACAACCCAATTAGGACTAAGTGCTCCCTTATCTTTCACTCTGTGCATGTTGTCCATTTTGGCTCTCTAAGATAGTTCCCATCTACTGAAAGAAGTTCCTCTGATGATGGATGATTTGGCATTTTTGTGTGTATCTATGGGAATATCATTAGGAATCATTTTATTGCTATATTCCTTTATCAGAAAAGTAGTATTTGATTTTCCTCTAAGGCCATGGCCTATCTACTCTCTGATTGTTGGCCATGGGTCTCATATCAGGAAGTGGGCCTTAAATTAAATCACAGAATGCTTGATGACATCACCAATGTTTGAGCCCCTATTGCACCAGCGTGTCTTACAGCCAGGTCACCATTGTGAGTCACAGAGTTTGTAGATAGTTTGATTATTAACTTTCTCTTCCAATAGCATGCAAAGTACCTTCCCATACTCTGCATGTTAGTCAATAGAAACATGCCTCTAGTTAGACACCAGTTATACTTCTCTGCATTCACTAAATCTATAGTGTTGTCTTCAGTCAGGTGGCCTTATCATCAGTTTGAGGAGAGCAACCAATAGCCTTGGCAATATCCTGAGATTTTTGGGGGGATAATGGGTCCATGGGACTCCTATGTCCAAAGACTCAACAAATGTGTGCTGATTCACTGATGCCATCTTCCCCATATCGACTTGTTAACTGAAGGCAAACATTACAATAATTTGGAATAAACTGCTGTGGGGATGTAACACCAAAACCTGGGTGAAACCACTGATCTGAAGCAACTGGTTAGGCACCAGATACCCTTTATGTTTATAAAGCCAAACAAAGGCAGACACTTATTTCTGAACATCTGAAAAGGGACCTAGCAGGAAACCAGGGCTCTGAAGCTCAAAGTCAAGAGGAAACCCCAGAGGCTAGCAGGAAAGATGTGCTGCACCCACTACCACCCTGTCCTGTATTAGGAAGAAATGGAGCTGAGAACCAGCCTGAAATATTGTACAGCTGACAACCGAGGCTGTGTCTCTGTGCTCTCCGAGCACAGTAGTATGTGGCAGTATCTGCAGTGTCCACACTGGTGATCTTGAGGAATACCTGGTTTTTGGAGGTGTCCTTGGAGATTGTGAGCCTGCTCTTCAGGGATGGGTTGTAGTACTTATCATCATCCCAATCAATACGTGCCAGCCACTCCAGACCCTTCCCTGAGGGCTGACGGATCCAGCCCACACCCATACCAGAAGTGCTCAGTGAAAACCCAGAGAAAGAGCAGGTCAGACTGAGGGTCTGGGAGGGCTGCAACAGCCCAGGGCCAGACTCCCTCAGGGTAACCTGAGACAGGACATCTGTGGGGAAAAGAAAGCAGAGGGTAAGGTTGGAACAGGCTGAGCATACGGAAGTTCATCCCTTAGAGCCTTGGCACTCACATGCAGGGACAATCAGCAGCAGGAAGGAGGAAGCAAGCCTGGCCATGGTTGTACACCAGTGAGTGCCCAGGCCCAGCTTTGACTTTTCAACCCAGGGTTGGGTGGAGCCAGGAGAGATTTGCATTCCCTCTCCAGGTGCTGACTCTGATGGTGGATTTAAGATTTAGGACTCAAGAAGAACCAGTCCATGATGGGGCACACAGGAGTCCTCTGGGGAGTTCATGTCTGCACCCCATAGAGAGTAGGTAACACATAGACCAGGGTCCTCCATACACAACACTTCCAGTGAGTCAAATGCAATGCAGCAAAGTTGAGAGGAGAGATCCTCGCTCTAACATGAAGGGTTCTGACTCTGTCACTCATCCAGGGTTCATTACCCTGCATTTTTGAATGGAAAACACAAAGAGCTCAAATTGTTGATGTTTCTACCACGTTCATGATGCACTGGGGCTAAAAGTGAGTTCCTAAATGAGTCCTCTTAGTACATTTTTTTTTCACAAAAAAGATACAGAGATTTTAGACTTCTTGTATAGGGTAAGAGTATGTGCCATCTGCTAGGTATTCTAGCCAGAAGGGAGAATTTCCTGTTAATTTCAAGGTTGATTTCTCTGTGTTCTCCAACCAATGTCCTTATCTACCAAGGAAATGCAAATTAAAACAAGTTTAAGTTTGGATTTTACCCCAGTAAGAATAACCATAAACAAGAAAGCAAATACAGGTAGGATATGGGAGAAGGCTAATTCTTATCCATGGTTGATGGAATTGTAAAGTAGCATAGTTACTTTAGAGATCATTTGGGAGGTTGCTTCAAAAAATAAAAAATAGAACTGTGATATGTCTCAGTTATATAGTTCTTAAGCTTATACTCAAATCATTCTACATATTATTACAGAGACACTTGTACATTCAATTTCATTGCTGCTGCATTGACAAAAGCTGAGTAAATGGTAACAGCATAGATGTCTAACAACAGACAATAGGTAATGATAATGTGAGACATAGACATTAGAATACTACTCCATGGCAAAATATCAATAATAGAATCTACAGGTAAATGGGTGGAATTAGAAAAAATATGAAACTGAAAAAATAAGCTGAATGAGTTCACCCAAATACAAAAACACAAATGTTGCATGTTCTATTCATATGTGATTCTAGGACTGTAATATTTTCTTTTCTGTGTTTAATTTCTAAAAGCAGAGACATTAAAAAAGGTTCATTTTGGTTTGAGGTATGAAGGGATTGCATTTGATGAAATACAGATAAAATGAATATGAAAGGAACAGCTACTGGAGACACAAAGAAACAAACAAAGTGGTGCTGGGAAATAGAAAAGTGATAGTTTGGGGTCTGGTTCACAAAATTTAACAATTATAAGGAAGCTGTAATGAAATCTGTCTACAATCTTGCAATGGAAGCAAAAATATAATTACACAGGATGTAGAGTGCATGTGGCATGACAAAAAGGAAGGGTTGGGACACCAGGAGCAGAGGAAAGCGACATGTGGGATGGGAAGGACACATAAAATGCAATGTTGTTTCTAAAATAAAAAGACTGGAAATAACGAACAGTTCATAGTGGCCTAGTTTTAGACTTAGGATATTCTTCATCTTGATAGAATAATTTTGAGCTTAGATTGTGGTGTGGTTTTATGGATCAGCTGTTACAATATTTTATAAAAAAAACAATAAAACTAATAAAAGTACAACAAAACAAGAGGTATCTAGATAAGTCTTGTAGTTTAGCTAAGAGTATTGTCTCAGTGGTCTGATTCTGAATATTTTCTATGGGTCTCAGACATCTGGTTCTCATTATGTTCTGTGGTTATGTGGGATATCTGCTTGCAGACAGCTGAATAGAAAGTACATGGATGACATTTGCATTTTATTTAACTTGTAAATCCTTGAGCACAGGTACCTGAATGGATGGACAGTTCTGCTCCTCAAAGACACAAGTTATTGAACATCTCACTTCTGGGTACATGATATCTCCCTATGAGTTAAAGG
Source organism: Peromyscus leucopus (assembly GCF_004664715.2). Classification (NCBI taxonomy): domain Eukaryota; kingdom Metazoa; phylum Chordata; class Mammalia; order Rodentia; family Cricetidae; genus Peromyscus; species Peromyscus leucopus. Next base: position 19,134 of record NW_023504558.1, on the reverse strand, counting down.
TGAGAGAGAGCCCATACTGAAAACAGCATGTGGTGCAGACATTGTTCTTGGTTGCACAAAGTAACTACATGGTTAGATCTTACTCTGGGAAACAACCTAAAAACTGAATAGATGGTGGGATCCATAGGGGTAGATGACTCCAAGGGAACAGTGTCTTCCAAACATGGTAGGGATGATGCACATAAGAATTCACGGAGTCTGTGACATCACGCAGAGAGCCTGCACAGGTTAAAGTCTTGGTCTCAATGTTCTTTTGCTTAAATCCATGTTTTCTGACCTTGCATTTTTATGTTTATTTTCTTTTGTCTTGTTTATGTGTCTTGTGATGTAAAAAAAAATACTCTCTTTGTGCCTATTTGCTTTCTATACAGAAAAAAAAAGGTGTGGAGGTCAGTGTGTGGGGATGTAGGATCAGGAAGATATGTCAGGGGAAATCATGATTAGAATATATTGAATGAAATATATTTTTTCTTCAAAAAAATGAGAATAAATAAATAGAATTAAAAAACAATAAAACATAAATATCTGAAATATTTAATAATCTTTTCTGTGTTTGAATATGGAAACTTCACATACAAACAGAAGCAGCTGTAGTTCACCTAATAGGCTTTTAAAAAAGAGTCCACAGAGGCTACAGAGTCCCCTCTACTCCTCACCTCATTTCTGTCCTGTGGATTATTGGACCCATTGTGCCCCCTGCTGGTCCTGAACTCCCCTGCAGGTAGATTTGTCTTGGCTTACACTGAAGTTTGACTCTCTCCTTGAAGAGGAACATATTCCCGAAACTTCAGAGTTCACAGATCCCAGGTGCAGGAGAAATGGTCTTGTTTTTCTGGAGTTAGTGACTACATGTGTTGGAAATTGGTTTTAATTGTGCTTGTATTATTATTAATGTCCTTTGAATACCAGAGTCTTCCCCAGATTCAGTTGGATCCAGCCCCAGCAGTACCCACTGGTATCGCAGTAACTACAGAAGACAGATTCATTTATAGCTTCATCAGGGCACACCTGGGTCAGAGCACCTGAATCAGATAACCACAATGTGTCCTGATCTGAGATGCAGCACATCACACATCCACATAAGAATTCCTGAGACACTAAGTTACAGCAGTCAACAGAAAGAAACAAAACAAGTGTGGTACTCACAGATCAGTTAACAACTCCAAAAAATATGTTCACAAGTGAGAAGAAATAAAAGTCAAGCAAATTTGGGCTGTGACTCAGTGTGAGTCATTACTGCATATTTGGCTGTATTTAAAGGAATAAAGAAAGGAGAGATCTCTTTGATAAGGAACCTCATGGATGGAGGGTAAGTGAACTTAGACATCTTTATTTCACCATACTTACCTTTCCAAGTACAGATCCTCTAACTCCTGGACAAGGAACAAGTTAGCAAAGTTTTTCAGGACCTGAGTGTTTTCACAGAGGAAAGATGGATTTGAGAATGGAATGAGAGAAGCCAATAATATTATGTAAGATTTTGTGTATGTTTGTCATTAAATGTCTAAAGTACAGGTACACAAATTAACACAAAAAAATACATGCTACATAAAGTCAGGGTATATGCACATTTTGCTCTGATATACCTAATATTGCAAGAGAGAAGCTTTTGGGACCTGGCTGAAGCTTGGTCTCTTTTCTCTCATTTGTCAGGATGGACATGATGTACTGTGTACAGTCATTCCAGAGTGCAACACCCTCTTCATTATAGAGGAACACTTATCCCTATAGTTTAGGGAGCTGGATGAGCTTTGCTTGGATTTCAGATTCTGTTCTGACCTTGTTAATGGCTATCTTGTTACATTTCATAGTCCAGTGTTGTGGGCTACAGAAGGTCTATCATGAGTCTATGCTGAGAAGGTGCTTGAGACCTCACTGCCCCGTTCAGTCACTAGCACAGAACACTGGAGACTGCTGTCCATCCCACACCAATAATGAGGAGGACTATGGACACCTCTGATAACAACTGAGTATTCCAGGTACACATTTCAGGGCCTAGAAGCCAAAATGTCCTTAACCTATACTGATTTGTAGTTCATGACCTCATTTCCTAGATAGTGGCAACAGAAATCTAATTTGGCTCTTGGTAGGTTCACATATTCATTCTCCTTAACAAAGAAACTCTCAGTGTAGTAACATAGAGAATCTCACATGTCAGCTACTGTCAGGTCCTGCCCATCCTGTTGAACAGACCTGAATAGGGGAGTGAGGATGAGAAAAAACAGAGACAGAAGAAAAGACAGAGAAAGAAAAATAGAGTTGGGAGGGATCTCAACCAATACCATAGCAGCCCCAAGTTTATTTCTCATAGCCCTTTATATACAAAAGCAAGGGGGAGCAAAAGGATCTCCCCCACACAAGGATACCATGAGGAAAAAAGCATAAACACCTCCTTAATTCTCAAAACATCTGGAAACCATGCCTTTGGCCATACATCCTGTTATCCAGCCTTGAAGAACAAAACAACTAGTAGTCATGCCTTTGGCCAATCATCCTGTTATTCTACCTTGAAGAGCAGTAACAAGCTTCACCTCTTTGACTTTAAGTTAATAAGAAATCAAGCCACAAGCTGGAGTCACTATGGGGTCCCATAAATTACATCATGGTCTGTGAACATAATGATGCTGGCAATGAAGTCCACAGAGGCTGTTGGAATCCCCACAGTGCACAACTTTCCTATCAGGCTTCAGATGTCATTTACTTCTTAGGGATTGGTTGATCTACAGTACCCCCTGCTGGTCCTGAGAAATGGCTTCAATTAGTTTAACAAATGTCTAACAAACTTTCCTCTCACTATGGTGCCTATTTCTTTCCTTCACTGTCTACCTGGTGATCTTGAGTAGATATTTCAAGCATGAGTGATGAGCTGTGCTACAGTTGTTTGTAATGTCTCCATAAACCTCAGGATTTCCCTAGAGGTGTTGCATCCAGCTATAGCAGTGACAACTGATGATTATATGAGGTAAAAGACAGCACAAGTGATGGCCAGGGTCTACAAGTACTCTACAAGGTAAATTCCCTGTAGCTATAATCAAAACAGAACACTCACAGCATTGGCAAGAGGGAGAATCACAATGTTAAACATACAGCTCAGTTCACACATCAATAAAATATTTTCATATTTGGGAAGGAAAAACTTTAAGAAAATTTGCACTGATACAAATGGTTTTATAATTCAGCATTTGTTTTGTTAATGGATGGTATGTTTGTATGCAAACTTATAAGGGGTGGGTTGGTCACTTTGCAATGGAAGTTTCTGGGTGGAAGATGTCCTTAGGCAACTCTTGTTTCTCTGGATTTAGCATCCCCAAGCTCAGACTGCTCTTATTAGGGGAGGTCATGGCTGCTAAATATTTTCAGAGATTTGAATGCATTGGGCTTAAGCTTCGTGAATGACCATTGTGGAGAAAAGTAACACCAAGGAGTTAGTGGAGCCAATACTACTCTACATATGACTCAAGTGTTTGTCCATGTGCATGAACACATGTGACTTGAAGGCACACATGCTAACACTAAATATATGCTACATATCAGGTTGTAGATGCATTTGATTGTATGTAATCAGCATGATCATGAGTCATATGCATTTCATTTCATTGAATTTGGTCATGAGTTGAAAGTTTCAAGTATGTCATGGTACTTCATTTCACGCTTCTTCAAGGCAAGTGTTCCAACTGACATAGGGCATGATTTCCTGGGGTTGTATGTGGTTAACTGAGAGGAAAAAACTCTGGGTAGACTCAGGAAACACCCTTCCTGGCCCCTGTCTACACTTGTTCCCCAGATACTGCAAAACTGATTTATTTAGTTATCTTGATTTTTGCTCTCTCAAAGCAATAAGTATTTAGCAATACTATTAATTATATGAATTTGATGTCATTTGTAAATCATAATAAAGAATAGCTGATTGTGAACCCCTATGTTTTCCTTGATGGAACATGGCATCCATCTGATTAAGGGTATTCCCATGTAGTAGTTTCTAGTACAGTGTTTCAGAACTACCTTGTAGAAAAGAAAAGCCCCTATCAATTCTGTGTCATTGTGATACATCAGGGAGGCCATAAGTTGGAGTTCCGGGGAAGATGGAAGCTTTGGCTCTCTTGGAGAAATCCAACCTCTTCCTATAGAAACTACACTGTCAAACTTGAATTAGTCCAGACAGTCCATATCCAACAACAACCCAGAAATAATACCACTCTTATTCTTTCTGTTGATAGTTTCCCAAATTCACAGAGAGAGGAATCCCCCTTTTTTTCTATCCTGACTCTGTGGATAATATTTGAAGTCCATCATGCTGTTGACATCTTATACAGTGCACAGAGGACATTGGACAACAGAGGATAAGAAATTTCTTTCCACAACACCTGGTGAGGAGACCCTTCCTGAATGTCATGTGTCCTTATATAAAAGCCCAGAGGGTAAGGAAGGGTAATGATGAATCATAAGAGTAAAATCCAGAAGGAACACAAATGTACCAGCAGTAAAATAAACACCCCCAATCAGCTCTCAACCTGAGGTTCTCCCATGTGAGAAGAGCCAGGACAAATTGGAAACAAATTGAGTTTTGTCACTGGGTCTTATTTACACAGCTTTCAGACTTTGATCTGATTCAAAGGTGTGTTTAAACCAGAGAATCCCACTGTGTGATGGAAATTTTTAATATGTAACCATTCAGTCAATGGCAGAGTCATTTCTGCTCCTGAAAGTGTCATGATGCCTATGTGGAGCCTGAACATGTGTTTCCCTAATTAAACACCAAACCAAATGAAACAAAAACAAAAACACACACACCAGTATATGTAGACAGAAAAGAATGGACTCAGACTTGTCAAAGTTATAACAGAGCAAAAAAGCAAGAGAGGGTCTAAGTAGCCTTACTGGTCTTAGAACAAAGAATATGTATGTTTGTGTGTGTCCTGTGCCATACAGTGATGTCTCATCACTGTGTCTTACTCTAATACACAGCTGTCACCTGTGCAGTCAAAGATATAAACCTCAAGGATAACTGGTCCTTAGCTGTATTTCTGGAAGGGAAATTAGGCTGAACAAGGATGACTTTTGTTTTCTGACTCCACAATAACTTCATTTCCCAACAGCATATCCCATTTTCCAAAACTTCAAAAATCCAGGGCTAGTAAGTATTATCTTGTAATAGAATAGTCAGAGATAGCTCAGATGCAGACAGATCCTGTGATGGATTTACAAGGCCAGGTAAACATACCTGCAGCCTTTGAAATCATCATACTTGAAACTTTTCAAGAACCAATGGGGGGGCAGATAGGAACCCTGACCTTTTGGAGATTCTAGAGCTTAGGTTCCCCTGCATCTTCCATGTATGGTGATATTTTATTTGTGCTGGAATGTGATTTTATTTGTATGTTAATAAATAAAGTTGCATGGGGTTAAGAGCTAATAGCAAGCCATAGCAGATGTGGGGGAGGGGGGACATAAGCCTTTAATCCAATCACATGGCAGGCAGAGTCTGAGTGTTCAAGCACATAGCCAGCTTGGAGACACAGGCCTTTAATCTCAATACCAACCATAGAGACCTGGAGGTCTGTATAGACAAGCAGTGATGAGGAGGTCAAGTGGTTAGGTTTACAACCAGTGAGAAGGCAGAACAGAAAGTCAATAAAAAGGCAGACACACAGGAAGTAGGTCACTTTTTAAGGGCAAAGACAGCAGTGGCAGCAAGGGAAAGAACATGGTTTTGGTCTCAGCTCTCAGCTACTGCTCTGAACTCTAGGGCTTTTAACTCTGCATTTGGCTGTATTTTCATATTTAATAAAAACATCTAGAATTACATCTACATCCATGAGATCTGCTAGAAATTTTGCTCTTAACATAACTTATCTCACATAGAGTATAAGTCTGTTATGGAATATCATTTGCCCTATGATACATAAAATACCTTCTTTAATAAGAGATGATGCTATATCTGTGTAGGTCCATGATCTGTAAAGACTTGAGAGTGTAGGTCAGAGTACTGAGACTGGGAAGGCCATAAATATGAGATTAGAGAATACCGCATAATACATAATTTCACAAGTAATGTCAATTAACATATATAAACATTGTGTCAATAAATGAATTCTGTGAAAATGTTATAATAGTACTTTTAACCAGCTTACAGAAATTATACTGTTGTGGCAATAAATTATGATAAAAATAACTCATATACTAAGAGACTGATATTTTTGCTAGATCACACAGCCAGAGTGAACAATAAAATTTGAAGTCCTTCAGTCTGTGATCAACTGTGTACTCGGGCTGTTTAACCTGCCTATAAGAGAATATTGTAACGCTCAACCTTACTTGCCTAGGTCTTACTATGTAATCAGTTTTACATAAAATGATAAGATATAGCTCTAACCTGTATTTGTGTGCTCTTCCATGTTCGTAACTGAAGACTAATGCATGAGTGTTTGTATGTGTTTTATGATAACCTTTTGCTGAAAACAGAAAATGTACATTTAAATAAACTATATAAAATGTGTATCCAGGATTTCATAAAACAATATGCAGATGTTATTTGACAGACAAGAAAGTGTGTACTACCTATTTGAGTCAGCTGAAAAAACATTATTAATCTATAGTAAAATTCTCTTAAATGTTTCTCTCAAATATCCCTTATTCTTTTCCCTTGAGATGCTTTCCATAGTGTTCAACAAATACAGAGCAAAGATCATTGTTAAGGACACAGAGAGAGAGGGCTACAGAGGGAGGGAGAGGGAGAGAAAGAGAGAGAGACAGACACAGACTCACAGAGAGACAGAGATCCAAGGAGACACACACACAGAGAGAGAGAGAGAGAGAGAGAGAGAGAGAGAGAGAGAGAGAGAGAGAGAGATGCAGAAGAAAAGATGGAGATGATACAGAGATTCAGATCCTACAACAGATACAACAGAAGACAACACAGGAAGAGTCACATAGGGAATTTAAATCTGGACTTACTCTTAGTTAAATGACATCAATGGGAATTGTTTGATTTCTTTCCCTAATGTGATGTGGAAACAGTATTGATGAATATGAGTTTATTATCAATGTGTTCCACCAACTACAACACTTACATAAATGAATTGGAGTCGAAGCATAATTAAGAGAAATTCATCAACTGTTGACTGTTACTAAGAAAAATGGTGTTGCAGCCATGAAACTCATTAAGAATATTGAGGAAAAAATGACGATAAGTTGTGCTGCTCTATGGGACCAGTTACATTAAAACATTTAATCCTGCGGAACTAGCTTAGGCTAGCACTGCAGTCTCTTAGAAGGAAAGGGAAGTCCCAGAAAAAAAATGTCTTCCTGCTAAATCACTTGCATCTTCTCTTCATACTTCTCTTCTGTATGTTAATATATTAATTGATCCATACCCACAGAAGGCCTTAAGGAAATTTCTCAGGTTGGACCATTACAGACAATGTTTCTAGTCATTAGAGAAGTATGACAAATCCCACCCATGACCCCCCACCATCGTTCTCCACATAGAAAGATCTCAAAAATAATGGTACAGAAATTGGAGTTCAGAGTCATTTCCCTACGAGAATAATAGATATTATGACAAATATCTATGAAATAATACCCTTAGCCTGACAAGCTCTTATGCAAACAAATCCTGCCATCCCTTAGTTTAGTCTGTGGATTCAGTAATGAATTTACAAATGCCTGTCCACTTCTACTCATAGCCAAAGGCAGGGACCTGTATAAACATTACTTGTCATCAAATTATCAGACAAGGAAACTTCCAAACAGTAGCACAACAGATTGCCAGCACTCACGTGGTTAACAGCTGTGGTGGTATTCTAATTGTACTGAAATGTGATTTTAATTGTATGTTAATAAATAAAGTTGCCCGGGGGTCAGAGCTATTAGAGCCATAGACAGAGTGTGGCAGTGGTGGCGCACGCCTTTAATCCCATAGATCTCTGTGTGTTCAGGGATACAGCCAGCATTGGAGACATATGCCTTTAAGACCTGGGGGGCTGTACTTACAGACAGTGACGAGGAAGTCACATGTTTGGGTTTACAACCAATGAGAAGGCAGAACAAAAGACTATGAAAAGACGGACAGACAGGAAATAGGTCTCTTTTGGGAAGCTAGGAGCTCGTAGGAGGAAGGGTAAGATTTTAGTTCTGAGCTCTGACCTCTCTGCTTTCTCTTTTACATTAGTTCTGTGTTTCTTATTAAATAAGACGGTTGGTTACATCTACAAAGAGCCAAAGCATCCAAGCTGCTATCAGGGCTTGGAATAAATTTTCTGATATTAACACTTCCACAGGAATCTTTCCCACTATGTACAGAAATCTACAGAGCCCTTTGTAATTTATTCCTTCATCTGCAACAAGCTATAGAGCAGCAGACAGATAATAAAGAAGCAGTGTCCACCTTATCTCTTTCATCTACTCATTAAAATAAAAATTTTAACTGTAAAAAGCTTCATTCTGAAGTTGATAATACCTCTCATATTATTGTTGATTTGATAAAAAAAACATCACAAATTGATGGCACAGAGAAATAGAGGTTCACATTCTGGCTTGTCCTTGTGGTCTCCTATATATGTCAAAGGTCAAGGGAACAGGCCATTTTTTTGTGATATATATTTTTTATTTTACAATATCATTCAGTTCTACATATCAGCCATGGGTTCCCCTATTCTCCCCCCTCCCACGCCCTCCCCTTACCCCCAGCCCACCCTCCATTCCCACCTCCTCCAGGACAAGTTCTCCCCCGAGGACTGTGATCAACTTGGTAGACTCAGTCCAGGGAGGTCCAGTCCCTTCCTCCCAGACTAAGCCAAGTGTCCCTGCATAAGTTCCAGGTTTCAGACAGCCAACTCATGCAATGAGCACTGGACTTGGTCCCACTGCCTAGATGCCTCCCAAACTGATCAAGCCAATCAACTGTCTCACCTATTCAGAGGGCCTGATCCAGCTGGGAGCCCCTCATAGTTCATGTGTTTCCATTCATTTGGCTATTTTTTTTCAATAATTGAGTAAAACTGAAATTTATTATATGCCACAGTCATCCTAGGGACCTCCATGCTATATATATATATATATATATATATATATATATATATATATATATATATATATATATATATCCTCTATGGTTCTATGGGTTGTGGTCTGATTGTTCTTTATTTTATATCTAGAATCCACCAATGAGTGAGTACACACCATAACTGTCTTTCTGGGTTTGGGTTACCTCACTCAGGATGATTTTTTTCTAGTTCCATCCATTTGCCTGCAAATTTCATGCTTTCATTGTTTTTCTCTGCTGAGTAGTACTCCATTGTGTATATGTACCACATTTTTTTCATCCATTCTTCCATTGATGGGCATCTAGGTTGTTTCCAGGGAACAGGCCATTTTTAAAATTAATATAAACTAAAACTTACTAAACACCATCAACATAGTAAACCTCCCTCTAAAACACCTGGAAAAGGTAATGAATTTCCACTGGCCCAGTCTATGTGGATGGTGGTGACAAAGAGAATCCAATTTCAGGAAACAGGGGATTGAGCACCCAGGGCTGCTGATGACAGGACCAGGTCTCTATATTCCCAGCCTGGAATCCACTCCTCTTTCCCCAGTGCTATCTGAGCAGGAGCCCAGCTGGTTGTCAAAGTAGCGGATTCCACACCCTGGGGACCCCACAACATGACACTCAGCTCTATCCCTAATCCTAAAACAATAAGAGATTTGATTACTACTGGCAAAGGCAATTCATGAACAGATGTATCAATAACTAAAGACATTAAATTAGAAGTCATAGGAGAGGTTAAATCACCTACCCCAAAATCTATGGGGACCCATTTCAACAAAATGCCTGTGCTTCTTTTAGGCAAACAAAATTGGACTATGTAAGGGGTTTGTTTGTGCACATGCTGTTGATATGTCTTTTACCTACTTAATTTATGCTATAATTTATTCTCAGCTACTACAACAACAGTGTCAGTGCCTCAAATTTAAGGGATATTTATATCATAATGTATTGCTACATTTTGTAGTATTTTAGTTTGTTTAAAAGGAAGCATGTCACCAGAGGTGGTCACTGATAAACAGCTGGTCAAGGTATGGTGCTCTCTAAGATTCCTGAATCAGCATCACTTTATTCTCTGATCTTATTTGAAAAGCTGACAAGGACCCTAAAAGATTGTGAAATGACAAAGGACACTCAGAATGATTATTTCTGAGTAAGACTTCAGGCTAATCTTCTCTGTCATCTCAGTCCCAGGGCAGCTTCCTGCAAACCAGAGTTTTTGACACACTCAGGATGTGGGTTGCAACACTGTGTCTTGCACAGAAATAGACCACAGAGTCCTCAGATGTCAGGCTGCTGAGCTCCATGTAGGCTGTGCTGGAGGATTTGTCCACAGACAGTGTGGACTTGACCTGGAGCTTCTGATTATGCCTAGTACTACCACTTCCAGGATCAATGACTCCAATCCAATCCAGGCCCTGTCCAGGCCTCTGCTTCACCCAGTGCATAAAGTAGCTAGTGAAGGTGTAGCCCGAAGCCTTGCAGGACAACTTCACTGAGGCCCCAGGTTTCCTCAGCTCAGGACCAGACTGCTGCAGCTGGACCTGGCAGTGGACACCTGTGGAGAGAAAGGCAGAGTGGATGTCATTGTCACCTCAGCCCCTGTTCCTTCTTCAGGTTTGAAACTGGAAAGCCCTTTACCTGTAATTACTGACAGGAGGAAGATGATGATCCAGCTCCATCCCATGGTGAGGATCTATGTGCTCAGTGACTGTGGAGAGGACACAGATCATATGTTGGTGTTTGGTGTGGACACCTCTGTATTTACCACTATAGACTCACATTATTTGCATATTCATGAGGCAGGGTACTTCTTATACAAGGACCTAGTCTACATGGAGAAAGAGGCAGAGTAAACCAGGTTCAGGAAAATGGAAGCTGAGATCCAAAACTCATTATGTCTTAGGAAGTATCCTTCCCCAAGACCTGTGCAGACCCTGTTTGTATAACTTCAAGGCCTGGTCTCTCAATTTAAAAATAGAATTCCAACCTGAGACATTTGGTCTACTTTGGGCCAAAATTGATTTTCAGGTGGTGATTGTGATGAGGATAATAGTGTCTGGAAATTCTAAAACTCCTAAATTAGGAGCATTTGTAATCTTCTTTCATATACAACCGGTTAATATTTGCTTTTCCTGCAAGTTGCAGGTGTGTAACTCTTGGATTTGTTTTTAAATCCTATCTTGTCTATTTGTTAACATTCTATATAGAGATAAAAAGGTTATGGAGTTGAGTGGTAGGGAGGTGAGGAGGTAGGAAAGATTAGGTTGGAGCTGCACAGGAAAACCATGGCTAGAATATACTGAATAAATAATGTTTTTCACAAAATCAAAAATAAATAAGTAAATTTTAATAAATTAAATGAAAAAATAAAAATCTGTGCACTGTTGAACAAAGAATTTTTACTTTGTTTGAACATGGAGACTTCACCTATCAACTGCAGCAGGTGATGTTCAGCTAACAGGCTTTAGGAAGGAAAGGAGTCCACAGAGGCTATGGAGTCCCCTCAAAGCCTCATCTCATTTCCTCCTATTGATTATTGGTTCAAGTGTGCCTCCTGCTGGCCGTGAACTCCTCTGCAGGTTGGGATGGCTTATTTTATATAGTAGGTTTTCTTTGTCTGTCTGTTTGTTTGTTTGTTTTATTTTTTAAAAAGGAAACTGAAGCGTTTATCTAATTATTCTCTACCAATAAAAAATCGTAAGTCAGATGTCTGTGTAACAACCTGAACAATCAGAGAAGCAGGGGAGCAACCAAGAGTAACTTCCTACCACTTCTGTTCCTTGTTCCAAAAGGGCTGAGATCCTCTCTCAGCCTCACCTTATTACTTCCTGTCTCATATCTGTCCACAGTTCTCCAAATTTTATGGTTAATTTTGGTCAGTTACTGGCTACCCCCACCTTCTGACTCAAAGCAGGCTTTATTTTCACAATTTAATCAATATCACACCACAGAAAATAAATTTCTTTATTATATTGGAAAAAAGCCATCAATAGGCATTACAATAATAGAAAAAAACAGCTTGATTTGACATCCTCCCTTCTTTCTGTAGTATTGAAAACTAAAACTATTTCCTTGTACATGCTAAGTAAGCACTCTACAACTGAGCTGTATCTGTACCTCATGCCTTCACTTTAAACCAAATATAGGTTAGGTAGAGTATCATATACCTGTAACCCCAGCAGGTAGAGACAGGAGGAAAGGAATTCAAAGTCTACCTCTTTGACCCAGTGACTTAAAAGACTACATTAATTTACCTACTTTCTCTCTATAAGTATGTATACCTAGGAAGATACTGGCTGCCAAGCCTGACTCCCTGAGTACTAGTCCCAGAACCCACAAGATAGAAGGAGAAAAAGGTTGTTCTTTGACTTCTATCTATGAATCATTACATGTGTGTGTATGAGCACATAAACAAAGACAAATAAATAAACATCTCTATTAAAATTTGAAAAAAAAATAGTAGTGTCTGGGTTGTACTTCAATTTGTAGAATGGTGCCTAGCATTCATGAAGCCCTGCTTTAAATCTCTAGCACCACATAAAGTGGATGAACCCTAGCATTGGGGAAGTAGAGGCAGGAACATCAGAAGTTAAAGGTCATCCTTGGGTATACAGTGAGGCTTCATCAGTGTGAGTCTTCCTCACACGTCTCTGCTTCCGTCTTCATTCCATGGGAACCTCTGTCCCCAGTTCATGGCCTGCCCTCATACCCATGTCACACACTCTCATTTTAACAATGTAAACAAAAATGGAATTTCTTATTCAGCAACAGTCTGTCAATCAAAGGAAATACTTATGATTTCTTTCACTCTGACCATACATCGTTCTATGAACCAATCGTGTTCCAGGGAAATTAGATATTATTGGCCAGTCCTGGTCATAGTTGTGCTGATCTAGAAAGAAAGATAGGATTTATGACTATCAAACTAGAGATTCAATATCTAAGAGCCAAATATAAAAATCACACATCACACGATAAAATAATCTTTGGCTTCTTTATAACCACACATTGCCTTCTTCTGTTGCTGTGATGTTTGTTTCTTATATTTTATTAAGAGATTTTCTTTTCATTTTACATATCAACCACAGATTTCCTTGTCCTTCCTCCTCCTGCCCCGAGCCTTGCCCTCCAACACACCCCTCACTCCCACCTCCTCCAAGGCAAAGCCTCCCATGGACAGTCCGCAGAGCCTGGTATATTCAGTTGAGGTAGGTCCAAACCCCTCCTCCCTGTACCAAGACTATGCAAAGTGTCTCACCATAGGCACTAAGTTCCTAAAAGGTGGCTCACTCACTAGTGACAGCTTCCAATCACACTGCCTGAGGGGTCCCTGTGGCTGTGATTTTTAAGCCTGCGTCTACCCAATAATTATCCCATTCACTACTGAAAACAGACTCATCTTCTCCCTAGAGGCAGCCATACAGAAACTATGATCACCAATTCCAACCCAGGGATCTCTGGAAGTGGTTTTTCATGGTCTGTGATCTTTATAGTGAAGTTTAACTGTATATCTTGAACAGTAATGTATGCCTGAAACTTCAGTGCTCACATAACTCAACTGTAGGCAAAACACTTGGTTTTCTGGAGATACTGAACATGTGTCAGAGATTCATTTTACTTGTGCTTCTATGGTCATTAGTGTTTCTCATAGTGAAGAGTCTTCCATGGTGTCAGATGGATCCAGCTCCAGCACTACCTGTTGTTACTACTGAGTCACTAAGGATTACAGCATGCAAATCACTGTGCCTAGAAAAAAATAAGCATATTGCTTTTGCCTGGAGCCATCATGTTTTGCAGGGAATAATGGAGTTGATCTGGCCTTGCTGCTTTGAAAGTCACATGTCAGAAGTTTTTAGTTAGAATCCTTGGCTTCTGGGGCACTATGAGCCTTTCAGAGAAACTGAGGCATTCCCTCATTAGCGAAGCTTTCCAGTCACCTCTGTTTCTCTATTTTCCCCAGAAGACTACAAAGCATATAGAAGATGGAAAGGGCAACTGGTCTTAGACATCAATCTTTCATATCCTGCAAACTGGCAAAATTCATTGCATCTGGAATACACCATTGCATTGATCCTGGAAACAATCATATTCTGATTCTGATAAGAGTATAGCAAGTCCAAGAAGAAGACGAACAGCAGGGTAAAAGAACAGAACAGAGAGATAACACAGTAGGAATGGCAGAAAGACAAAAATAAAATGAAGAACTAAGATCTGGCCCCAGAGAAATCTCCTGTGTGTGCAAGCAGTTTCCAGACCACTTCAGTGTCAGAACTGCTGAGGGCTGGTCCCTTGGCAATTGGCCCCACCAGATTTCAAATTAATTGCTGGCTGCTCCAGCAACTAGCCAGCTCTAGGTGTTCCCTCAAAATCTGCATCCCAGAAAGCTTTAAAGGGGCTCACATGTGGTGCTCCAAATGCTGTCTGCAAGTACCTACCCTAGAAGGTGCTCTAGAACCTGGTCTGCAAGGGAAACATTCTGTCTGCTCTTCCAGACTGGGCCAGCACTCCAGTTCCTTGGGCCCCACTCACCAATGACATTCCAGTGACAGCATAAAATAGCCAGCCATGGATTAGATTACATGTCATCCCTAAAACTTATTTACTATCAACAAAAAGGAGTGAGTGTTAGATATCAACCCAGGAAAAATGGCAGATGTTTCTATTTAACATATCAAAGCAGACACCAGCTGCCAGGTTCTCCCTGCATCTCTCAGTCTCTAGCTGTTACAGGGCCATCCTTGCAGGCAAACTCTACTCTACCCTAAATATCTCTAGTCAAGGAGTTGGGCTTCCCTTCCCCAGCTGCCCTTCCCTATATAATCCAACTATTTTAATTACCTGCTCCTTCTCTTCTCTCCTTTGGGTTCCCTGGCTGCTGCACCCTGTTCCCCTCTCTCCACCCTCCTTTCCATCCTCTCTCCTGACACTGATCAGTGTAATCTTCATTCTGGACTCTCCAGATGCCCTGCCTCTGGCTATGCTCTCCATATGTATATAATAAACTTTCTCCTCCACCTTACCTTGGACCAGTCACGTTTCTTTAACACACACACACACACACACACACACACACACACACACACACACACACACATTTTCATTCAGAAACAACCTTCCCCAGTCACCCCTCCTTCCACAGAGTTACACCCTAGACACCAGCTGAGTTTACAATCAGTAGCTCCTGTCTGTATTTAGAACAAAAGCGAGGAGTTATGAACAAAATGTAATGAAAGATATGATGGTGAAAGATACAGATTTTGTAACAGAATGAACTGTAAATACAAACAGATCAGATCTGTGCCTCATGTGCACAGTTATCAGGGGAATCACAAAGACCTGAGATCTTTTGGGCTGTGTGGCCTCACCTCCCTCATGGCTCCCCCAATGTGAAACGCTGTCCTAATCAGAACAACACTGAGGCTTTGCCCTGAAAGTCCTGAGGGAGAAAAATCACGAATGCTGCTGACGTTCTAAGAATTTCACTCTGGTGACCTGAGCACAGTCATTTCTGCAATCAGAGGTGATTTTCCACACATAGTTCATGTTAGACTGTGTGGTGTATATATTTAAAGCTTCAGAAACGCAGAACAGTTTTCACAAACCATAAATGTAGAGAACATTCTGAGAAATGAGTAGATGGAGCAACAGCTGTGACCACATAAACAGCAATCAACTGTTCCTGCTCCTGATCTAAACTGCTCCTCCTCTCCGTGTGCGCTCTGCGCCCCCTGCTGGTTCTGAGCACCGCTGCAGGGAGGTTTGTGTCAGGGTTCTCACTGAAGATCTCTCACTGTGTCTGCAGTACAGTAATAAATGGCGGTGTCTTCAGCTCTTAAGTTGTTCATTTGCAGGTAGAGGCTGCTTTTGGAATCATCTCTTGAAATGGTGAATCTGCCTTTCACAGACTCCACATAGTGTGCTGCATAATTATAACTTTTTGGTTCAATTTCTGCAACCCACTCCAGCCCCTTTCCTGGAGCCTGGCGGACCCAGCTCATCCAGTAGTTACTGAATGTGAATCCAGAGGCTGCACAGGAGAGTTTCAGGGACTTTCCAGGCTGCATAAGGCCTCCCCCAGACTCCACCAGCTGCACTTCACACTGGACACCTGCAAACAGAGAATCCTCTCAGTAAACTGCAACAAATGTCCACTGTCCCTCACACTCATGTCCATTCACACACTTAGTATATCTCCATATCTATAAATCACCTTTTAAAAGAACAACAAGAAAAACCCAGCTCAGTCTCAACTCCATGCTCAATGTTCTGTGTTCTGTGATGATCACAGAATGGGAGGCAGACCTGTGGGTTCAGATCTGTGTGCCTCTGTCAGAACTGTAGGGTCAGGGCTGGTTTTCATGAGCAGAGGGGAACATTATTTGCATGTCTTCCTGCTATAACATGAGCTCAGGAATGGGTGCCTTGAAGGAGACAATGAATAGTGCAGATGTCTGAGATGAAATAAGGACCTAAGTGACAATTATAGTGTCAAAGTGTCACTTATTGACCTGGGGACATAACTCAGCTCGTCAAGAAAATTTTCACATGCTGTAGCCCTGTGTTAGTTCCCAAAAAAGAGGTAGGGCAGGAAGACTATATGTTTGAGTTATGCTTGGGCAATATGAATCTGTGTCTCAAAAAAGAAAAGAGAAGGAATGAAGAAAGGAAACATTATTTAGTATGAGTTTATAGTTATAAATAGAAATATAACTTTGCTACTTACTCTACGATACTTTGTACATATAAACACACCTAATAATGTCTTAGCAGAAGTTATTAAAAAATACTTAGGAAAATATGCCAAACTGAAATATGATAATTTTAGTGGGCATTGTATAAGGTTTAGTGAATAACGAATGCATGTATTTACTGAATTAACCAAATGTGTCTGAGGCAATAGAGCAACATTGTAACATACCATGCATAAAGCTCAAAGTTTGATCCTAAAACAGAAAAGGTCTTCATTACATGAATACAAATACAATTTGAGATTACACTTTGATTAAAATTAAAACACATTCAAGACCTATGTTTCACCCTCAGCTCCCCCACGACTGACATCCCCCACCGACCAATGTAGACCTGCTCTCTCCAAAGGCCCTCCCAATTCTCCTGTGACCTCCTTAAGGCAGCAGTGGGCTGATTTATTACTACACCATATTCTTCTACCCTGCAGATCCTCAAGTAATTATTTTTGCTTCAACATCAGTTATGTCTTTTTCCTCACAGAAAAGATTCACCTGGCACTTAGAGACCTGCTTTCCCTGCACCACCAGGTAGTCCAGCTCCTTCCTGTCCCACAGCCTACTCTCTTTCTGTGACCTACCTCCCCTTTCAATCATGATGTCATCGATCTTTCCAACATCTTAGGTGGGCTTCTTCATTGTCTTCTCTGAACTTCTAAGTAAACATTGCTCTTACTCAACAAGTTTCTGATGCCTCCAAGGTTTTTCCTCTAGAATAATACCAGACTGCATGGCTTTTCTGTAATTATTCATCCCCATGCCTCCAACAGTTTTTGAAACTTCTCATGCTTGAAAATGACTTCTCTTCCAACTCACTGCCCTGTGCCTCCTGAACCTATATGCCTCATGAATACATGCTCAGGAGATCTTTCTCAAAGTACAACAATCAGACATGAAGAGATCACAAAAAGACAAGGCAGAAAAGGACAGTCAAGTGGTGTTATGTTCCTTTATGGTGACTGTTCTTGTAATCCAGTTAATACAGGACACCAGTTCCTCAAAAGAAAATATTATCTCAGCCCTCTCATGACTCAACCTTCTCCTGAACACTGAACACACCTACAATGAAATAATAAAGATCATTTGAACAAAAAGAGCAACTCATAAACTTCTCTTTTGTTGTTGTTTTATTTGTTTGTTTTTTGAGACAGGGTTTCTCTGTGTAGTTTTGTTGCCTCTCCTGGTTCTTGCTCTGTAGACCAGGCTGGCCTCTAACTCACAAAGATCTGCCAGGCTCTGACTCCCAAGTGCTGAAATTAAAGTTGTGAGCCACCACCTCCTGGCAAGAAACTCAAAAATTTCAAATGATAAGTCTCAAATCAAAAGCTGTAATTATAACTGAAATTCAGGACAACATCAGAAATTAATATGAATATGTATTCTCTTATAATAATTATATATAGGAAAACTATTTGTAAAAATTAAAGTAAAAATAAAAATATTCACAATAAAAATAGTTAGAGAAACTTATGATCACTAATCCAACCCCACAAAGAATAATGAATGTGATATTTAGCCAGAAGAGACTAAACATATTCATGGTTGCATGAAATGAATAAATAATTACTGAATAGTTAATCTAGAGTTCTAAGAAAATACCCAAAACAACAACATGACAGGAGTTATTACACTTCTTCCAATAATAACTCAGTGTTGATGGTCTCAATATCACAACAAAATGATTCAGACTATCAGATTGGATTAGAAAAAGGACCATATTTGTTTCTGCCTTGATAAACAATCCTCACCATCATAGCACACAACACCTTAGGTTAAAGGTTGGAAAAAGCTACTCCAAGCAAATGGAACTAAGAAACAAACAGTCATAGCTACTATAATATGTGATACAGTTCATGTCAATATAAAATTAGTTAGAAGATTTAAAAAAAGATTGCTTGATACTCGTTAATCAGAGTCAAACAAAAGAATATTACAATTATGTATTTATACAGATAGATCATATGTATGTATATATATACATATATATATATATATACACACAAATATATATGCAGCAAAACTTGCCGAAAGTTAATAAAAATTAATAACAGCACAGATGAAACCCAACATAATGACTTTGGGTAAATTCAATACACTATTTTCTTTTTTTTAATTAAGAAAAATTTTTTATTCATTTTATGCACCAATCAAAGATCCCCCTCTTCTTTACCCCTGCCCCCGCTCCCTCCAGCCTCCCCCTCCAACCCACCCCCCCAATCCCACCCATAAGAAGGCAAGGCCTCCCATGGGGAGGCACATTGAGTAGAGGCAAGTCCAAGCCCTTCCCCCTGCCTCAAGGCTGCAGGAGGTGTCCCATCATAGGTAGTGGGCTCCAGAAAG
>NW_023504557.1:0-19880 GCF_004664715.2 Peromyscus leucopus | reverse complement strand
TTAAGGCTGTTTACCCATAGCTCAGTCTTCTGAGAAACTGGAAACCTGGACACCTACTCTTCTCTGGTCCTAAAGAAACACCTAATCTCTTCTCCTTTAGTGATTTTTTTCTGCTTCCTTCCTGTTGACATTCCTAGTTTCACACCCTATACCCATATCTATCTCTCTCTCTCTCTCTCTCTCTCTCTCTCTCTCTCTCTCTCTCTCTCTCTCTCTTTCTCTCTCTCTCTCCCTCTCACACACACACACACACACACACATACACACACACACACACACTCTTCCATAAAAGCTAAAATGTAAGATCTGCATGTAAGAGAAGACATGTGGTATTTATCTTTCTGAGCACGTTATAAATGACTTTATACTTTGACCTTGACAAAATTACTATCAAATAAAACAGAAATTTCCAAAACAAGTAACAAAAATCTTAAATTATTCTGCACATTGAATCATGGTTAATGTAATCACAAATACATTAAGTTCCAGTTTACTACATTTTTTTCTCAATTCTGTTTTATTTTTCAAGGGCAAGGGCTTTAGGAGTCACTGGTACTGCTGGTAATGTGGGGGCAGCCCTGGCTCCCGTTTTAATGACCCTCACGATATACTCTGCCTCTTTACCCTGGATCATCTATGGAGTCATCTCCATCCTTGCTGGCTTTGTTCCTCTTCTCCTTCCTGAGACCAAGAATAAGCCTCTGCCTGACTCCATCCAAGATGTGGAAAATGAGTGAGTAACAACTCTACCTCCCACTTGAGGGGACTTGTATGTCAATGGTCTATGATGTAAAAAGCAAAATAGCATTCAAACCATCTCTCTTCCAAGGAATCAGGCATTTGGGCTTTTTCCCACGTGGTCCTTGAGTTTGGTATAAGAGTCTATCCTGTATTGCAGCATAAGGTAGATATAAATGGGGTTGGATTTCTCTAGACACAAAGACCAGCTCTACTAGGTGTACTAGATTTATTGATAAATAGGCAAATTGATGTCTTCTGCCCACTATGCCTTTATGTAAAACACATAAAGCATATGTGTTAAAGTGTTGCATGTGTAATGTATATATGTATGCAAAGGTCAGAGAAGGGCATTAGATGTTAAACTCATTCTTTTCCCATTCTGAGGATTCCATCAATGAACCAGGAGCTGGGATGGAGCCCAAAGGGTACCACAATACTGCAATTAGAAGCATTTGTGTCCTTGCCCAGCTTTTTACACAAGTTCCTAGGATTTGGACTCAGGACCTGCTTCTTTTGCAGAAAATACTCAATGCACTGAACTTACCCATTCAACCATGAAACAGATGTTCTTGCCTATATTTCACAAGTATGCACAAATACAAATGGCATTTCATCCTTAAGAATCAGAATCATCTGTCAGCCCAGTGAGTGCTGTCAAGTTGTTTGAAACTGACAGTTTCTGGAGGCTTAGGGGTCTGCCATGATCACTCAGTAACTTAGAGGAAATAGAACCAGACAGAGGTGACAGTGAGTTTTTGCTGTGAGATTCAGATCATCTTGGTTTCATTAAGTATGAAAAGTTCACAACAGAAAGAATGACAAGGTCAATAATGAGATTAAACAAAAAGAATGAGCAGGATTTTTAAATGTGGGTGTATTTCCTGTGCTATTTTTCCTTCAAACCACCTTGGAAAATGTTATGACCACCAAGGTAGTAAGTATCAAAGCTGACTCTTTCTTTTTTTTTTTTTTTTTTTTTGGTTTTTCGAGACAGGGTTTCTCTGTGTAGCTTTGTGCCTTTCCTGGACCTGGCTTTGGAGACCAGGCTGGCCTCGAACTCACAGAGATCCACCTGCCTCTGCCTCCCGAGTGCTGGTATTAAAGGCGTGCGCCACCACCGCCCGGCTCAAAGCTGACTCTTAGAGATTACTAGGGAGGAGTTGGTTTTATTTCCCCAGATTTACTTAAATCCTTTGGTAGGAATCTTAGACTTTTCAAAAGATGATGGGTGAAGGATGAGATTGTTCTTATGAATTCAGGATATAACTTTATTCTCTGTGTCCTTTCAGGTTCGTTTACATGTTGATGGTATTTGTTGTGTGTGTTCTAGGTGGAAAGGTTCAAGGCATACAAATGAGGAAGGTGCCATCATCAAAGTGACACCGTTTTAAGGAACTCTGAGAATTGCCTCTGGTTGAATAGCAGGTTAAGGAAAAAAGTCACTCAGAATGTGCTGTCCCAGGAATATTCCTAGCTATTAGCAAATTTTTCAATAAATGCTGATGCAAATATGGATTGTATTTTATACCATTTTACTAAATTATTATACATAAAACACCTATAATTATTCACAGTAAGAAATGTGGAGATGACACACAAGTGCCTGCCCTTGTCCCACAGATTGGGGCAGCAGATGCCACTACAATGAACAAATGTGTGATGGAGACATGGGAAAGACAGAGTATGTGGTAGAATGGGAGAGAAAGAGAAGTACAGCAGTTCATGTGCTGTGGATAGAGGTGGAGGTTCAAAGGCTGTGAGGAACAGACCGATATGAGGAGCCTTTACTGCCTCTTGAAGCCATGTTGATGTCCTGGGGCCCTACTGTTAGCTGGGACCACACTGATTGAGTGGCCTGTGCTGCCACCTGAGGCCATGGGGATGTCTGGGCCAGGACTGTCAACAAAGGCCATGTCCGGGTCCATGGCCCTGTCACAGCTGGGGTCTGTGTGGATGTCCATGGCCCATGTTGCCACAGAGAACCACTCAGATATCTGTGGTCTGGACTGTTGCTTGATGCCATTCAGATATCTGGGGGCCCTACAGTCAACAGGGGCCAAATTAATCTGAGTGTCCAGTGCTGCCTCCTGTGGTCATGGTGATGTCCTGGTCCAGGCTGCTGCTAAGGTCCATGTCTGGGTCCAAGGACTTACTGCAGCTTGAGTCTGTGTTGATTCCATGGCCTGAGTTACCACCAAAGATCATACAGTACTCCATGGTCTGTGCTGCCACCTGAAGCCATGTTTACATCCAGGAAAAGCTGCTACCGAGCGCCATGTTTGGGTCTGTGGCCCTACATTGCTGGGGTCTATGTTGATAACTGAGGCCTGGGCTGCCATCAGGGATCATTTGGATGACTGTTGTCAAGTCTCCCATGAGGATGTCTGGGCCTGGGGTGCAACTGAGAACCATGGGTCCATGGTCCTACTTTAGCCAGAGTCTGTGTAGATGTCCATGGCATGTGATACCACCAAAAGCTGCGTGGACATACACCAGTCCATAGTCTCTGCTGCCACCTGAAGCCATGTTGATGTCCTGGTACCATGCTTATCTGACTCCACCCTTCACTGGATACACGAGATCTGGTTTGACCCTATGCAGCTGCAGTACTCAGGAGAGCTGGCCTCGCCCCTTGCCTGGGCCATGTGGGAGAGCTGGCCCTGATGGCATGAGTTTGGAGAGCTAGCCCCAACCCCTGTATGCCCTATTGTGACTTAGACTTGGAACAGATGCCACCGATGGCTGATGTGAGAACAGGTCTTTAGAGTACAAAACTGTCCCCACCCCTTCCCAGATGCAGCACTCAGGAGATCAAGCCCCACTCCTCACTGGGCAGCACTGTAGAACTGGACTTGGTGGTATAGGTACCAGTGAGCCAGCTCTGAGTGTATAAATTTGGGAGAGCTGGTATCAAGGCAGTGTGGGAAACTTGGCCTGAAAGGCATGAGGGCTAGGAAGCTCTGAACTACTTTCTGCCTTAGCATATGTGAGAACACTATGAGAATGCTAGAATAGAGATAATATGGAGAATGTATTCAGCCCTAAAACTTATACACTCCTTCACTGCTGATAATGCTATGCAGCAGGAGTGAAAGCTATTTGACATTAAACTGCAGAATAATAATAAAAAAAACAATAAGAATTAGACCTGAAATCAGAGATGGATGAAGACAAGGACCCAAGAAGAGTTGGACAGGGGAGTAAGAGGTAGATTTGATAAAAAATTATATATAAAAGAAAAAGTGTAATATTAAAAGACAAACTAATAGAAAAATCTCCCATTACACATTTTTAAAGTTACCTCTAAATTTCAAATTTTAGCTATGTATCTTTTAGGGCAAATTTTGATAAATTCAAAGTACTCTCTTTGTGCAAACCATATATGCACAAATTTCACTTACTATGTATTATAAGATGAAATTTGCCCCATCAATGACAGTTTTACGTTAAAATCTTACTCCTATTACTGACGAAATGGGACTTTATTTGTAAGTAGAGATTTATGTTTATAATTTAGTCAAAATGAAATCATCACTGTAGGATTTAATCCATTAGAATGGCATTGTGTGAGATAATTTAGAAGGAGATGCATCACAAAGAAGGACTCTGTGAGGACAAAGGTAAAGGACACCATGGACAATCAATGAAGGAGGCCTGGAAAGGAATGCTTTCAGCAAGAGCCAAGCGAGGCTGCATCTTTTTTAAAAAAAAAAAAAAATTTATTTTATTTTATTTTTCAATATAATTTAGTTCTACATATCAGCCACAGATTCCCTTGTTCTCCCTCCTCCCCCCCCCCTCTCCTTCCCACCATCCCACCCCCTATTCCCATCTCCTCCAGGGCAAAGACTCCCCGAGGATTGAGATCAACCTGATAGAATCAGTCCAGGCAGTTTCAGTCCCCTCCTCCCAGACTGAGCCAAGCATCCCTGCATAAGCCCCAGGTTTCAAACAGCCAACTCATGCACTGAGCACAGGACCTGGTCCCACTGCCTGGATGCCTCCCAAACAGCCAATCAACTGTCTCACCTATTCAAAGGGCCTGATCCAGTTGGGGGCCCCTCAGCCATTGGTTTATAGTTCATGTGTTTCCATTCGTTTGGCTATTTGTCCCTGTGCTTTATCCAACCTTGGTTTTAACAATTCTCGCTCATATAAACCCTCTTCTTTCTCGCCAACTGGACTCCAGGATCTCCACCCAGGGCCTGGCTGTGGATTTCTGCATCCAGTTCCCTCAGTCATTGGATGGGGTTTCTAGCACGACAATTAGGGTGTTTGGCCATCCTATCACCAGAGTAGGTCATTTCCGGCTGTCTCTTGACCATTGTCAGCAGTCTTTTGTGGGGGTATCTTTGTGGATTTCTGTGGGCCTCTCTAGCACTTTGCTTCTTCCTATTCTCATGTGGTCTTCATTTACCATGGTCTCCTATTTCTTGTTCTCCCTCTCTGTTCTTGATCCAGCTGGGATCTCCCGCTCCCCTAAACTCTTTCCCTCGACACGAGGCTGCATCTTGATTCCCAATTTTTACCCCACAGAACTATGAGAAAGCAGACTTCTGTCATTTAACCTAAGAGAAACTAGACTGAGAAACAATTTTTTCCATTGTTTATGGAGAAAATAACTTAACTCCTTTTTTTGCATAGTTTTTGTCCATATTTTTAACATACTTTATGGGAAAAATAAAAATGCCTATGACCTAACTTAAAACATATTTAAATTTATCAAAAGATTATTAATAGTCCTTAAGTCTCTTTACTTTGGTTGTGTTGAAAAGAAAATGTACAAGGTGATAAATGGAAAACATACACACACACACACAGAGAGAGAGAGAGAGAGAGAGAGAGAGAGAGAGAGAGAGAGAGAGAGAGAGTCTTAGTATTCTATTGCTAGGAAGAGATACCATGACCATGGCAACTCTTATAAAAAGAAACCATTTAATTGGGGCTTGCTTACAGTTTCATAGGTTTAGTCAATTATGCTGATGGTGGGGAGCATGGTGGCACCTAGGGAGACATAGTATCTGAAAGTAATACATTCATATCCATAGGCAGCAGGTAGAGCAAAAAGCCTCTACACCTGGCTAGGGATTTTGAAATGTCAAAGCCTGCCCCCAGAGAAGTATTTCCTTCAATAAGGCCACACCTACTCCAGCAAGGCTACATGTCTTAATCTTGTCAAGTAGTGCCACTCCCTATGATACTATTAGGGCCATTTTCATTCAAACTATCACAAGTGTGTGTGTGTGTGTGTGTGTGTGTGTGTGTGTGTGTGTGTGTGTGTGTTTCCTACAAATGAAATATATATGTTTGAAAATGTTTAACATTTTTAAAGGAATCAGCCCAGGCCTCTTTCATCCATTGCATTGTACTCAAGTAGTGCATCATGGAGGACAAGTTGGAGTATAGCTAATTTCCTAACTTCTCAATGGTCATTAATTAAGAAAAAAGAAATGAGATTTCTAGTAATTTCTTAAAGACTACTACATCAGGCATCTAACACCCTGGAAAACAGAGAAGGCACTAACTACACTTTGTGGGGGGAAAAGCAAAACAAAAATCTAGTGAAACTGGAAAGAGATTTGTAAGGAATAAGAAGGTCTGGCAGAAGGGGTAGGAAGTAAGAGGGGACCCAGAGGTAGAATAACTAGAATACATTATGTCAAAGAATGAAATCTATCACTAAAAGCTTAAATTGGTTCAAGTAGAAGATGAAATACATGCATTTGAAAGTCAAAAACTTAAGAATTATTCAATTTAGTACATTTCAAATCCACTTGAACATTTAACTCTTGGGATTACAACTTACTTAAAATATTCTGTGAATGAAATTAAAACTGGATGCTGATATATCACTATTGGCCATCATAGGCTGTCTTTGTAAGAGATGGTGCATAACTGCACTGGCTAATTTTATGCCAACTTGACCCAATCTAGGGTCATCAGAGAATGGGGACCCTCAATTGTGAAAGTTCCTCCATAAGATCTGACTGTAAACAAGCCTATTAAACATTTTCTTTTTTTCTTATTTTTTTTTTACTCATTTAACATATCAAACTCAAATTCCCTCTCATCCCTCCTGCTAAAACATTTTCTTAATTAGAGTTTGTTGTGGGAGGGACCATCCCATAGGGGGTGGGACCATCCCTAAGCTGGTGCTCTTGGTTTCTATAAGGTATCAGTCTAGGCAAGCCATGGTTGAGCAGGCCAGTGAGCAGAACATCTCCATGGCCTCTGCTTCAGATCCTAACTGCAGGTTCCTGCTCTGCTTGAATTCTTGCTCTTGCCACTTTTGGGGATGAACTGTTAAATGGAACTGTGAGTGAAATGAAAGATTTCTTCCCCAAGTTACTTTTGGTCATGCTGTTTCATCACAGCAGTAGTAAGCCTAACTAGGACAATGACCGTCTAATAAATAGTAAATATGACCCCTAACAACATACATTTATTTCTTCCAGAAAGTATCATTAACCAAATAGTACATGAGCAAAAGAACCTTTTCAATCTTTTTTACATTATAAAGAGGAGATTAAATGATCACCCAGAGAAAATGTACTATTTCTTGTGGTAATATTTTATCTGTGTGCGCCAATAAAGCTAATCTGAGGATCAAAGGAAAAAGACAGCCACTACAGTAAATGTAGAATTCAGGATATGGTAGCACATGCCTTTAATTCTAGCATTCAGGAGGCAGAGATCCATCTGGATCTCTGTGAGTTCAAGGCCACACTGGGAACAGAAGCAGGCATGGTGGCACATGCCTTTAATCCCAGCACTAACCATAGAGGTCTGGAGGTCTGTACAAACAGACAGGAAGTGATGTAGCTGAGTGGAGAGAGGAAGTGAGATGACAGAACAGAAAGGCATATAAGTTTGGTTATACAGGAAGCAGATCTCTTTGGAGCCTGAGGAATCAGCAAGACGAGGTTGGCTATGGCTTGTCCTTCTTTTGATCTCTCAGTTTTAAACCCAGTATGTGGCTCTGGGTTTTTTTTAATTAATAAGACCATTTAGCAATTTGTCTTATAGTTCTTAAATACTTATTCTACCTAACTCCTTTTTGTTTAATTTGGAAGTCAAACACCATGTTATGCTAAAATCTATGTTACCCTTGAACCTGTAGGCCATCAGAACCTCTCAAGGCCGAGTGAAGATGCTGCCTGATACATTCAATACTTGAAGAGTAACTTTCAAGATAGGTCACTCATCACTTGGCAGCCAGCAAGCATTCTGGTGCTATGTTACAATAAACCATAACTGTTCATCTCATGGTAGCCTCTCTGTGGTGTTGAGGGTTGTATGTAATCCCAAACAGCAAGTGGAACTAACAGGTAATAAGCATAGCTTTTCTATGACCTAGTATTCTGCAGAGTTTTGTGTCAACTTGACACAATCTAAATTCATCTGAGAGGAAGGAACCTCAATTGAAAAAAAAATGACTCCATAAGATCAGCATGCATACAGGGAAGTCTGTAGGACATTTCTATAACTAGTGATTGATGGGGGAGGGCCCTGCCACTGTGACTGAGGATACCCCTGGTCTGGTGGTCTTGGGTTCCATAAGAAAGCAGGCTGAGCAAACTACAAGGAGCAAGCCAGCAAGCAGCACTCATCCACAGCCTTTTGCATTGGTTTCTGCCTCCAGGTTTCCATCCAGTTGTGAGTTTTTGCTTTGGGTTCCCTCAGAGGACTGTCATTCATGTAAGCCAAGTAAACCTTTCCCCCCACCAAAGTCGTTCTGGTCATGGTGTTTCATCACAGCAATTATAACTTTATCTGACACACCTACTGTCAGAGACAAGCATGTCATTACTGACTTGTTCCACTCACCAAAATTTAGACATTCTGGCTTCATAAATATATATGGACATGAGTCTGTGTCTTGGTACAAGGGATGATAACTTATGGACATATTTTCTATCCAGCACAAAATTAATCCCCTCTTGCCGATAACTAAGTTACAGATTTCTGCTACATGTAAACTCCACCTATCTTCCTCAAAATAACCAAATCTTTATTCTTTTATACCAGCAGGTGAAAACACACAATGTAGCCATGTGTATCAGCTCAAGGAGCTAGTCACATAGTCACCAGGGTTTGGCATGCTTTTATCCTAGGTGACCTATAAGCTTATATTTTGAATACTTGTCCCCCAGCTAGTTGCACAATTCTAAAGTTTGTGACAAAACTGTCAAAAATAGATCATAAAGGCAGGCCTTTGTAGGGCATAGTCCATCTCTTTGTGCATTCTGTGTTTTCTGAAATGACAGATTTTTTTTATCAGTTTCTTCAAGGCTCCTCTCACTCATGTTGAACTTCATCAACCTACTCCTGAATGACCAGTTAAAAAGCTACTGTCACATTTATCAGAGTTTAATATAATGTCATCTGACTGCAGGGACCAAAGTCTATATTACTCATTCACTGGCACCAAAGAAACCACTTGACACCTAGTCAACTTTTGGTTTTTTTTGTTTGTTTGTTTTTTTGTTTTTTTTTTTGTGAGACAGGGTTTCTCTGTGTAGCTTTGCGCCTCTCCTGGGACTCACTTTGTAGTCCAGGCTGGCCTCGAACTCACAGAGATCCGCCTGGCTCTGCCTCCCAAGTGCTGGGATTAAAGGCATGCGCCACCACCGCCCGGCGACACCTAGTCAACTTTTAACAACAATCTCTCATCACAAATAGTTTCTGAAGGTTTACCATTCTGTTGCAACCTAGAATCTTTGACTTATGTTCTTGTATGTGGTAGGACTCAAAATGATAGCAGTAGATACAGTAGTGAAAAGACTTGACCAGGCATATGTTTATCTTTAAGATGATGATGTGCTGGCATAGGACTTGATTTATCATGGGAATCTGCAGAAATTTGCATTTACTCTATGGTGTATAGACACTCACCTTGAGTGACCTCAGAGAGAAATGCCAAAACAAATGGCCATATTGTCTGTTTGTTGTGTGAGGTCTAAATCATAAGTCATCACTTCTATGGGATAGGGGTTGTTAGTTAATATGTGTCTTTATGAATGGCAAATAGAAAAGATAGGAAAATCATTCTCTAATTCTTAAAGATGTGATTATCAGAGAACTCAGGGGAACTTTTCACTGAACAAAAATTACACCACAATTTAACTTTCTTCTCATAATAATACTGAGACACATAAGTGTTGGTCCTATATACACCTCCTACAAAATCTCTGCACGCAAGATCTACCTTAAACCCTCTTTCCCATGTTGTGGGAGCACAGTCCAAGAATGGATTCATGTGAGATTCTGAGTGCTTATGAGAAAATTCCAAGAAACCAAGACAAGATTCTTGTGATCTCAGTTTCTTCAAATATACAGCATTGTCCTTGAAATGTGTTGTTGTGTCCTTCCCAGGAGTAGTGAATAGGAGCTAGTTATCTCAGATTATTCAATGCAACTGGCTATTGTCACTTGTTTCTGTGCCTCTAAGGAAAAAACGTGGTGTTGCCCAGTGCAGCTTGTCTGCCATGTGTGGCTCACTGACGCGTGTGGCTTGCCCTTGTGATCGGGCTCTTTACTCATTTGAACCGTCTAACCCTCAGAGTATAAATTGGTACTCTGAATAACATTGGCTATTGTATGAGATTTTAGTCTGCCTCATTTATCAACTCCATTCCCCCAGGTCTCACTGCCTCCAGAGTGGTAAACGTCTGGAATCACAAATCAGGGACCTGGAGTGGGCTAGGAGATAAGAGTGGAGATGCTCACAGAAGGAGGTGAGTGAGAACAGTGGGGAAGAAACCAGGGAAGCTTTGCCTTGTGTTGATCTTGTGCACCATTTCTTAAAGTAAGGAGGAGCACATGGATTAAAATCACAACTTTCGGATTGCTTGCAAATTGTTTATGATTACAACCCCTGGTTTCCAGAAAAAAGGAACTATGGAACTTGTAATGAAAAGTATTGGAGAGAGTCTGAAAGAGTGTTGGAAAGTTAATCATAAGTAAGAGATGACTAATTTCTGACTGAATATAAACTTGAAGATCAAATCTTAAAACTGGGAAAGGAGCCGGGCAGTAGTGGCCCTTGCCTTTAATCCCAACACTCAGGAGGCAGAGTAAGACAGATCACTGTGAGTTCGAGGCCAGCATGGTCTACAGAGCGATATCCAGGACAGGCAACAAAACTACACAGAGAAACCCTGTCTCAAAAAAAAACTTAAAAAAAAAAACTGATACACAAGGCAAAAGATGATTTTTTTTTCCCAGTCAGGCAAAATTAAAAGTATACATAGTGCATTACTGATAATTGTGCTGGTGACAACTCCCTCAATCCTTTATTCGAACCTCCTTCATATAAGTAACCTCCCTGCCCAAAAATGACCCTGAAGCATGGGATGAAAATTTGATAATCAGCCCAAGCTCAAATTCTCTCCACTTTGATGAGGACTTAGGAATATTCAATGGTGAGGTGGGAAAGATAGAGGAATGGAGCAGTGAGTGAGCAGTGGAGAGAGGCAGAACTGGAGACACAATGTCATTGACTGGTGTGAGAGAAGGCTATGGTGCACAGGGGAACATCTCATTGTTGACTAGTTCCTACATGGTGGTAAGCAGCAGGCTGGAGCTTGCACTCCAATGGAGCCCTCAAACACACTGCCCAGATACATGATCACCCTGGTTCTGAGCAGCAACGGCATTTCCAAGATGAAGAACAGTTCATTTTCTGGATTGGACTTTCTCAAAAGACCTCTACAGTCTGTCATGTCTTTCGAAGCTACTTTGATACCCATGACCCACAGCCCAAGGCTGTGTTGAAGCTCAAGATTCATGTGGATATCTGT
This sequence comes from Peromyscus leucopus, assembly GCF_004664715.2. Taxonomy (NCBI): domain Eukaryota; kingdom Metazoa; phylum Chordata; class Mammalia; order Rodentia; family Cricetidae; genus Peromyscus; species Peromyscus leucopus. The sequence continues at coordinate 8,337 of NW_023504557.1, read as the reverse complement.
GGCCCTACAGTAGCCAGGAGCCACGTTGATGTCCCGGGCCCGAGTTACTACCAAAGTCCATACAGATGTCCTCTGTCTGTCTGCTGACTGAGGTTATGATGATGTTGGCAGTACTTACACTAGGGGACATGCTGATGTGAGTTGCCTGTGCAGTCCCTGAGGCCATCTTGACATCTGTGGTCATGTTGCCATGAGGGCCATGTCTTGGTATTGATCCTGCTGCAGCCAGGGTCTGCCTTGAGCCCTGTGGCTAGTATTGCCACTGAGGGACAGGTGTTGTCTGTGGCATGTACTGCTACCTAAACCCATATTGATATCTGTGTCCTGTGTTACCTTCGTGGGCCATACAGATGTCTGTGAAATTCCATCCATCTGAAGCCATGTTGATTCCCTGGGCTGTGCTGATGCTGGGGCCATTTGGGTCTGGTTAGCTGCACTGCCACCTGAGGCCATGTTGATGTCCTTGTCCTGTATGGCTAACAGAGGCTCTGATGGTGTCCATGGCATGTGTAGCAGCATATGGCTGTGTTGATGTCTGTGGTCTGTACTACCACCAGAGACCATGCTGAGGTCCATGGTCCCTACTGCTGCTGGAGATCGTGTAGAGGTCCATGGTCTGAGCTGTCTCCAGAAACTATGTGTAAGTCCATGATCTCCTGCTGACTCTATAGGGCAAGAAAGCTACTTTTGCCAGGATATTGAAGACTGCAAACTCACAGTGAGAAAGAGGAACATAGAAGGCTTCTGTGACAACTCCTATCCTTATCCCACAGCACCCCCTGTAGAGAGGTCGCAGTTTAGATAGGAAGTCACCAAATAGGACTCTTAAAATTGTAATAATGCTGAAGTACAGCTTTCCATAATTGATGGCTTCTGATAAAGGTGCAGGTGGGGAAGGACCCAGTTTTCTTAAGGGGCTGACAACCAGGAGTTTGAACATGCACAGTGAGTATATGTGTAATACAAATTGGCCTTGTTTTTGTTTGTTTGCTTGCTTTTTTTTCCCTTTTTATCCTTTTTTAGGAGGGTGAGGAGGGATATAACAAGGGTGATGGGGTAGACCTGGGAGGACTGGGAAGTGTGTGCACTCAGAGGATTTATGGTGTTAAATTCCCAAATAATCATTGCAGAATATTTGTTTACACTGTGTGAAGATGTTTCACTGTGACTGGATTAATAAGGAGTTGAATGTCCAATAGCTAGGCAGAATGGAATAGGTGAGACTTCCAGGCAGACAGAGGATCTCAGGATGAATCTAGCTTTACAAGAAATTTCAGTGAGACACTGAAGAAGTTGGACATATGATATAGAGGAGAGGTAATTGAGTCATGTGGCAAAACAGAGGTTATTAGAAACAGCTTAATTTGAGTTATAAAAGATAGTTGGGAATGAGCCTAAGCTAAGGTGCAGCTGAAGGCTTCCTTTGTCCCACCTGGCCCATGATCAGGACAAATATCTCCCACCTGCCAGTCCTGCAGCTGCTTGGTCTCAAGTAAACACACAGAGGCTTATATTAATTAAAACTGTTTGGCCTAATGGCTCAGGCTTCTTGCTAGCTAGATCTTACACTTAAATTAACTTATATTTCTTATTTATGTTTAGCTATAGGGTTTGGTACCTTTTCCCAGTTCTGCTTTCATGACTTATTTATTATGGTGGTGGTGGCTGCAGCAGTTGGCAGTGTCTCCTGACTCCGTGTTCCACTTTCCAGAATTGTCCTCCCTCTTTGTCCTGCCAATACTTTCTGCCTGGCTAGTGGCCAATCAGCATTTTATTTGTCAATCAATCAGAGCAACACACTCACAGCATACAGACATCTCCAGCACTAAGTCCAAGCTTTTGTAATTAATAATAAGTCTCTGTGTTGTTATTTGTGAGAAAAGTCTGAGTATGATCAATAAAAATATTAGAAAAAAAGATGGCAAAGCTCCAGCTAAAGGACAAAAGGAGATATTGAACATATGATCAGAAGTCAAGTCTGTCTACCTGTGGCCAGGCAAGGCCCTAGGCACCAAGGGAGAAGCTAATCTCCTTAACAAACAGAGTCCTATGCCACCTGAGAATATCTTTCTGGTAATGATAGCTGCTTTGACCTTTGTCTGCTGGGAAAGCCCCTGAGCACACATACCGGTCTTATGTTCTTCATCCTCCTTTGCTTCAACTTGTACATTGGATAGATCCAGCTCATGTTACCTTTACTACTCTGTGCTTATGACTGGACCTTGGGACATCTGAAGTAAGGATTGCATTTAATTTTTCCTTGGGATTTGAATCACATCCTATTTACATAGAACATCATACTAATTGTGTTCTTTTTAAATGGCAAATAGTGGCTTATGTTCTGTAAGATAACAGAACTACTAATCATATGGGTCTCATTTCAAGTTAGTCTCCAGATTTTTCTGATCAAAATGATAATGTAACCAATATTACTGAACTTAGTCTATATACCTGATCCTGATGGCAGAGTATTACACACAATGCTTTCATTGTTTCAACATTATTTATTGGTGAAATTATTAAGGCCACTCCACTTAGCTAAAAGGAAGATTTATTTAGTGGGTAACTTACAAAAAGGGAAAGGTAGGTCGCAGGTTCTGGGGAAGGTGTATCACAATCTAGCGGTGTTCTCTGGAGCTCTGCTCAGTCCACCTCCACCGTTCAGGGTCCCTGCACAGAGAGAGCACTTGCCCATCCAGCTCTCAGGTCTCCAGGTGCCTCTGCTGGCCCCACCTCGTAGGCGTGACAGTTGCCAGAGTCTCAATGGGGGGTGGAACTTCCAGATGCAAGCGGGAATGGCTCCCCACTACAATTATTAATTATGTTTGCAATTTTTTCTTATACAAAACTCATATATCAAATGATAATTAAATTAATCTGCAAAATTTCAAATCAAAACCATTCTTGATATCCTGCATATAAAAATTAGTAAGGGAGAATTGTCAGAACACAGTCTAAGAATGGAGTCATGTGAGGAGATTTCTGAGTGCTTGTAAGACAATTCCAAGAAACCAAGACAAGTATATTGTGACCTAAGTTTTTCCAAACACAGAATTGTTCTTGGATTATGATTTCATATCCCTCCCAGGTGTAGTGTATAGGACTGAGTTTACTTTGGATTATTCATTACAACTGGCTATTGTTATTTGTTTATATGCCTCTGTGGACAATCATGTTTCTGCCACATGCAGCTTGTCTACCCTGCATGGTTTCTCTGTCACATGCTGTTTGCCCAAATTGATTGTACACTTTGCTCATTTGACCTCTCTTGTCCCTCAGAATATAAATTGTCTAATGGTCTGGATAAAGTTGACTTTATTAATGAGACTTCAGTCCACCTCATTTCAGTTCCATTCTCCCAGATCCTACCACCTCTACTGTGAGGCATTTACCCACCACCCCCACAGTTCCCCAGAGTTTTCTTGAGTGCGAGCAGCAGGAAATATTAGATAGAAGGATTTATAGTGGAGAATCTTGTGGAGATAAACAGATAAAAAAAATAAAGGATAGCCTCGAGAGGGCCTGGAACCTTTTCCAACGGGCCCTGACTTTCTCTGCCCCAGGGGATTTATAGAGACGCCAAAGCGTGGAGCAAAAGACCTCTTCCCCCAGCACAGCCAAGTGCAGACCATCTCAGACACCTGCACTCAGGCCCGTGGTCCTGATCATCCTCCAATCGGACCTGCTGGGTAAAGCCACAAGGAACCCGAGAACGGGCTCCCACACTCTACCATGGTAAAGAAGAGGTAAATGAACCAAAGAACCTGTGGTGTGGATACATAAAACACATTAGTCCTATGAGCTAAATGTATGGAATACTACTAAATGCAAGAGTGCATGCACACAAACAATATAAGGAAAGGATAATGAGGATTCTGAAATCTGTCACCCCAATATGATGAAGTAGGTCAACCTCCAAACAGGGCAACTCTCCAAATATGAAAATGACAAACGCCATAAAACATGATATACTCAGAAATAGATAGCCAAGAATAAGAAGTTGGGTGGCTCAGAGACCTAGGATAGAACCAAATATTACTGACAAAAAATAAGGCACAAAATGATTCCTAGTAACATTCTGTTGTACTCACAGATCAGTGCCTAGCCCAATGGTAATCAGAGAGGCTTCTTACAGCAGCTGATGGAAGTAAATGCAGAAACTCACAGACAAATATTAGGTAGAGCTTGTAGAACCTGCAGAAGAGGTGGAAGAAAGAGGTTTGGAGTCAGAGGGGTCAAGGACACCAGGAGAACACAGCCCACAGAATCAATTAAGCAGGGCTCATAGGGGTTCATAGTGACTGGAGTGGCAACCACAGAGCCTGCATGGGTCTGCACCAGGCATTTATGCTGTGGCTGTGTAGCTTGGGGTTGTTGTTGGACTCCTAACAAAGAGAGACAGGGGGTTTCTACTCTTTTGCGTTTTCATTGGACCTTTTCTCTCCTAATGGGTTACCTCATCAAACCTTAATATGAGGGTTAATGCCTAGTCCTATTGTATCTCCTTATACTGTCTTTCATTCCTATAAATATTCCATTGATTTCACTGGGAGGCCTCCTCTTTTAAGAAGGAAACAAAGGAGCTGTGGATCTATGGGAAAGGGAAGGTGGGAGTGAATTGGGAGAAGGGGATAGAATGGAGGCTGTAGTCAGGATGTATTATATGTGAGAAGAATAAATTTTAAAACATAAGTTCCGTTGAAACAAAGAAGAATTCCCCTGTAATTATTACGGAAATATGACAATAGCAAATAACTCAGTGACTAGCCACAAGACAAAATACTATGCCTCGACCCTTTAACAATTATTGGACACTGAGCTCGTGATGATACTAAAATACAGTAACACAGCACTCAAGGGAAAAAATTTTGTTGTAAATACATTGTGGAAATAAAGAATGCAAAATGATATTACAAGGCTTTGTTTACATTAGATCATAGCTTCCTCAGATTTTAAAAGGATTATTCAGCCAGTTCCTGTGTTTATAACAAGATTCAACATGGACCTAAATTTAATGTCTGGGCCAATAAAGCCAGAACTCTTAAATCAATGGGAGAGAGCCAAAGGAATAATGATGAACTAATGACCACATCTGGTCAAGATAGCATAGCAAAGTTAAGACTACATTTCTGATCATTATGACAGGATATCCCATGCTTAACTGGCCTACAATACACCAAGACAAGGAGTCCACATTATGTCTTTACTCAATTCATTAGACTCTTTTATGAAAAAGGAAGGAATTGACTATTAACTTACACAGTGAACTTGAGTTTACTAAATCTTTCAATAGATTTTTGTTTTTGTTTCTGTTTTTGTGTGTTTTTATTTTGTTTTATAATTTTTTATTTAAAAAGACATTTTTTTCCTCTTACATACTAACCCTTGTTTCCACTCCCTCCTCTTCTCCTGATCCTCCCCACAAGCCTCCATCCTACCCCCATCTCCTCCTCATAGAGCAGAAGGCCTCCCTAGGGGAGTCAATAGAGGATGTCATGCCAAGTTGAGGCCAGACCAAGTCCTTCTCCCCTACATCAATGCTGAGTAAGCCAGTTGTAGGTGCAGGGAATCAGTCAGGGCCTCTAGAAGAGCAACCAGTGATTAACAACTTTAGCATCTCTCCAGCCCCCATTCAGGGATTTTTCACTTTTGATTTTTGTATGATTGGTTTGTTTTGTTTTGTTTTTGAGAGAGAAAAATCATGAAGTTGTGTGGGTTGGAAGGGGAGCCGGATCTTGGAGGTTGTAAGGGGATGAGGAAAAGGCATAATCAATATGTATTATGTGAAAAAATTAAAAAGAAAGCAGGCTCATAGAAGATACCGGTAAGATTAAGTTCATAGTGAAAAAGGGATAAAGAATGCCAAAGAAGTGACATCAAGAGAAAAGAATTTTAGGTCAATGTATATACTGTGTGTTAAAGCTCATTTATGCATCAATGCAAAAACATGACACTCCTCTGAAAGCAGACAAAGAAACACACTGGACCCAAATAGGAATGACAAGAGCTCAAGACTATAGAGTTTGCTTATGCCAAATCCCATGTTCCTATCTGAGTTTCCTGCAGTTTATACTCAAAGATGGAAATTATGAATCAGAACATTTTACATCAGACATACAGGTCACAGAAAAGGGGGAAAAAAATCTCATCTATGGGCCTCGGGTGCTATCAGATGGCATTATAGCCTTTTGGATGTTAGAAAATGAGGTCACTTGGTAGATTCCAAAGACTTTGCCTAGTGGTCACAAAGTCATTTACTCACAAAGAGTGAGGACAGTAAATGGTTATTAGGAGGGTGAGAGATGGCCCAGAGTGATTCAGCTCTGTACCTGCAACATTCCACCCTCTTCACATTATTGAAGTTCTAATCAGTTTATTAGCCATTGTAGTAACAACTTCTTTCCAGGAAATTTCATTCACATGTGTATATATGTATGCCTGTAGGTAGGTAAGTGTGTATATTATACACAGATATTAATTTAAAATAGCAGAATGTACATTATTGTGTGCCTCTCTATTACTCACTGAAATGTAAGAGCTCCAACACTTACCTTTCACTTACTGCATTTCTGAGAATAGAACACAAGTGATCCTCACATTTACTATCTGAATCATCAAACTTCTTTGGGAGCTTTGAACTGGAGCACTTTAAGACCCTGTCTTTTTCCAGCCTCTCACAACTATGAATATGTATACATGGGAATGAATTGATCTAACTCATGTCAGATAGCAAAGGTGGAGAAATGCACCATAATTGTTTTGCATTTACTTTCAGATTCTTTTCATTAACTCTGTTAAACAAATTCAACATAAAGCAAATTACTCCCAAGAAACAAATGAAAAATGCTTCACTATAGTTCCTGGAAATTTGTCTGATGTACCAATGGCTGCATGCCATGGGACAGTTGAATGTGGTGATATTTTAATTGTGCTGAAATGTGTTTTTATTTGTATGGTAATAAATAAAGTTTGCCTGGAAATCAGAGGTCACATAGTGAGGTCACCTAGTGAGCCATAACAGAAGTCAGGGGGTGGTAGCACACACCCTTAATCATGTCATAACAGGGCAGGCAGAGTCTCTGTGTGATCAAGAACACAGCCAAGGGGCTGGAGAGATGGCTCAGAGGTTAAGAGCACCGACTGCTCTTCCAGAGGTCCTGAGTTCAATTCCCAGCAACCACGTGGTGGCTCACAACCATTTGTAATGAGACCAGGCACCCTCTTCTGTGTACATAATAAATAAATCTTAAAAAAAAAAAAAAAAAAGAAAAAAAAGAACACAGCCAAGCATGGTGACATGAGCCTTTAATTCCAGTACCAACCATAGAGACCTAGAGGTCTTTATAGACAGGCAGTGATGAGGATGTCATGTGGCTGGGCTTAGAGCCAATGACAAGGCAGAACAGGAAGGCAATAAAAAATCGGGTTAGATGGGAAGAAGGTCTCTCTGGGGAAGCAACAACGGTGAGGTGGTAAGATAAGGCGAGTTTTGGCTCTTCGCTTGTTGTCCGATCTCTTTGGCTCTACTCTGTATTTGGCTCTTTGTTTCTTGTTTTATAAGATGGTTTAGAAATTCATCTACATTTGGCACCAAATATGGCAAGAATTCATTAAAAAATGGTTGTGGCCCTACAGGCCAGGAGTTACAGGCCGCAGGCATTGCCAGAGCTACAAGTGGTCCGGCTACACACAGCTGGAGATACTTGAGTCCAGATTGCCAACTCACGTGGTCGGAGCTTAAAGGAGCCAGAGGTACAAGTGGATCAGGAGTGAAGTGGCTCAAGCCGGAGCATGTGGCTGGACTTCAGCTTTTAGGGTTTTTTTCTTCTCCTGATAGGTAGTAGGCTCTCTCTCTCTCTCTCTCTCTCTCTCTCTCTCTCTCTCTCTCTCTCTCTCTCTCTCTCTCTCACTCTCTCTCTCTCTCTCTCTCTCTCTCTCTCTCTGGCTCAGACTACAGCCACACTAGGTAGCTGTTTTGAAACTCCCTCGGACTTCTACTGTTCTATGCAGACTTGGTAAGTCAATTAGATAAAAGATGTCTTAAAGAGAGAAATCACTTAAAAGTTAAAATTTTTCCTACAATAAAAAAATGAGAAATATCTTTACAATGGAATGATATTGGTCTTTGTTTGATAAAACATTAGGCAAAGCCGGGCGGTGGTGGCGCACGCCTTTAATACCAGCACTCGGGAGGCAGAGCAGGCGGATCTCTGTGAGTTCGAGGCCAGCCTGGGCTACCAAGTGAGTTCCAGGAAAAGGCGCAAAGCTACACAGAGAAACCCTGTCTCAAAAATCCAAAACAAGAACAACAAAAAAAAATAGGCAATCTAAAAATGG